>NW_023249615.1:3824-8546 GCF_002007445.2 Ailuropoda melanoleuca | reverse complement strand
AGCCTGATGTGGGGCTCGATCCCAGAACACCGGGATCACGCCCCGAGCCGAAGGCAGACGCTTAACGACTGAGCCACCCAGGCGCCCCCCCTCAAATAAACTTTTGACTACACTTTCCTTAATGAGCTCTGTGAACTCATCCATGTCTATGCTTGTGCATTGTCTATCATTTTGGTATTTCCTTACTCATTAATTCAATAAATATTTATTCACTATCTCCTTTATTTATGTACTGCTAAAGATACTAGAGATGGATGAATAAAATGTGATCGTGTAAGGAATTTACAGTCTAATTAGAAGGTTAGATATGTAAACAAATAAATTATAATATAACATTGTGGTAAGTGCTGAAAGAAGAAATTAATGATTATTGCTTTCTTTAAACATATGGTACTATTCTTCAGGGTCTTTCAGTTGCAAGTGACAGAAACCCAATATCAAACGGCCTAAGCAGAAAATGGAATCTATTGACTCTTGTAACTAGGAATTCCAGGGAGAAAGCTGAGCTGAGCTACTCAAATAACATCGTTGGGTCTCTCTATTTCTTTATGTGTTTATGTCTTGCTATTTAGGCCTCACTTTATTTTTCTGAAGATGGCCCCTGACGTAGATTGCTGTGGTGCACTGCCCAGATGCCACCTTTAGGATGGAAGCACTGATTTCTCCCCAGCTTTTGGGAGTGTTGGCTGCTGAGGGCTCAAAGCTGAGACGCTCTCTGGGAATTGCCCTTAGACAAAGGGAGGCACCTCATTCCAGGTTATGCCTCCTCCCTGGGAGCAACTTGCCTCCAGACTGATCAATGAGGGGTTCCGAGGCCTGACATGTCTAAAGGGCCATCTCAGCTTTAGAGCTACCCATGGGGCATTTGAAGAGTCTGAGGAACTTGAGAAGGTCTGACACTTGGCAGATCTATTCTATGAATAACGGGGTTGAATTTATTTTTAAATTCTGGTTATATAGGAAGAAATGGAGAGAAGGAAAGAGAAGGAAATATGAAGTAAAATCAAAAGATTGTTCTTTTTTTCTTTTATGATTAGTCACCATACAGTACATCCTTAGTTTTTTGATGTGTGCTCCATGATTCATTGTTTGTATATAACACCCAGTGCTCCATGCAATACGTGCCCTCCTTACTACCCATTACGGGCTAGCCCATCCCCCCACCCCCAAAGATTGTTCTAATTAAAGGCCAAGAGCCTTGCCCTGTGACTTCTCTTTAGGACTCTACAGATCTTCATCAAGTGCTTCCGTGTAAAGGGGTTTTTTGTGAGGTACCTCTGCAAATGAATACAACTGTGGGTCTTAAGTTCTTCTAGGAAATAGACAAATGAATTAGATAATTTCTGGGAAACCATTTCTACCCCGTTATCGGGGCTTTTTGATGCTAATGACTTGCCTGGGAAAAGCACAGAGCTGAACTGAAAATAAAACAGCAAATTAAGAGAGCCATCTACTGGCAGCTCATTGAAATCTGTTTAATTCATTAGGTTTTTAGGCTGAATATACTTCGTAAGTAATACTATGATCCACTTTCTTGGATAAATTTAATCTGACCAACTGTCATGCTATACTTTGTATGAAGGAGGATATCTTTAATATAATTGTTATAACCTGAAACACAGATACCCATGTTTAGAAGTTATTCTTCGAAATTTAGCCAACTTGGCTATTACACGAAGAATGATGATGACAAGGTACATGATTTTTAGTAAAGTGAGTACAAGAGCAGACAATATATGTCTAGCACTGGTCCATGTAATTTACTTATATTAATTTTTATAATCTTCACAACAATCTTATGAAGTAGGTGCTGTTATTATCCTCATTTTGTAGACGAGAAGAGTAAGTGCAAAGAAGTTAGATATCTTGCCCATAAGTCAAACAGCTGTAAACATCAGCACTTGGATTAGGACTCAGGTAATTTGGCTGCACAGTCCATACTCTTAACTAAAAACAGATACAAAAATATATTGAGTTCCTCTTATGTAATCAGCATTGTTATGGCTTATAGAAAGACTCCTGAAATTGAGTTACAGACACAATGCAATTCCTATAAAAGTTCTAGCTGACTTTTTTTGCAGAAATTGACAAGATGATCCTAAAATTCCTAAAGAAATGCAAGCAACTGGCAGTAGCAAAAACAATTTTGAAAAAGAACAAAATTGGAAGACTCACATTTCCCAATTTTGAAATTTACCACAATGCTATGAAAAAAGTATGGTACCAACATAAGGATAGACATATATTTCAAAAGAATAGAGGGGTGCCTGGCTGGCTCAGTTGATGGAGCATGCGGGGTCAAGCCCCACATTGGGTGCAGAGATTACTTAAAAGTGAGGTCTTTAAAAAAATAAAATTATGACTCCAGAAATACACCTATATATTTATGGGCAATTGATGCTCAACAGGAATGCCAATACAATTTAGTAGTGAAGGAATAGTCTATTTCTTTTTAAAAAAATTCTTTATTTAAATTCAATTTATTTAGTCTCAAATGTGGGAATAGTCTTTTTTCAAAAACAAATGAAGTAAACCTGTTACTTCAATAAAAACTACACAATATTTTTTGCTGATAACCAAATTTGAGATTTTAAGTAAAAATTAGAATGTGGGAGAACTATCTGCCACAGTGAGCTTGTCAGCTTCCAAATACTTATAGACCTTTCTGACTAGAGAAGTGCACAGGTAAGGCACATTCCCACCTTGGGGTTTTTGCACTGCCTGTTCCCTCTGTCTAAAATGCTCTTCCCTCCTATCTGCTTGCCTTCCTCCCTTAAATTGTCATTCACATGTCACCTTCTAAATGAGGTCTACCTCCAGTGCCATATTTAAAATTATAATCCATCCCTCAAGACTCCTGAGCTTTCCTCCCACCCTTTGTTTTTCTTCCTCCCTCCACCTCCAAAAGACTTATCACCTTCAAACATTCTACATAATTTACTTTTTAATTTTTTTTAAGTTTATTTATTTTTGTTAGGAATCTCTACACCCAATGTGGGGCTCAAACTCACCACCTCTAGATCAATTGTTGCGTGCTCTTCTGACTAAGCCAGTCAGACCCCTATTTTATTTTTATTTTTTGTTTGTTCTGTCTTAACCAACTAAAATGTAAGCTCCTTGAGAAGAGGAATCATTGTTTGTTCACTGATATAACTCAAGCCCCTAAAATAGTGCCTAACACATTGTAGGCAATCCACACATACTCAGTATATTAACAAATTTTTGTAATAATATTTTATGTTATTATATTCATAAAAAGTTAAGATTATACATCAAATTCTTAGGGGCATTATCTTGATTATGTTTCCTCAATGTTTGAATTTTTATCAAAGACCTAGGTTATTTTATTTTAAGATTTTATTTATTTATTTTAGAAAGAGAGAGTGCACATCAGTGCGCACAAGCAGAGGAGGGGCAGGGGGAAAGGGAGAGGCAGAGAATCTTAAGCAGACTCCATGCTGAGCATGGAGCCCAATGAGGGGATAGATATCATGACCCCAGGATCATGATGTGAGCCAAAACCAAGAGTCAGACGCATTACTGACTGAGCCACCCAGGCTCCTCAAAGACCTAGGTTATTTTAAAAATCAGAATATATATGTAGAGTGGTGCCTGGGTGGCTCAGTCGGTTAAGTGTCTGTTTTCAGCTCAGGTCATGATCCCAGGGTCCAAGGATTGAGTCCCACGTTGGGCTCCCTGCTCAGTGGGGAGCCTGCTTCTCTCTCTCTCTCTGTAGCTCCCCCTGCTTGTGCTCTCTCTCTGTCAAATAAATAAATAAAATCTCTTTTTTAAAAAAGAATATACATTTATATAAACGTGCATATATGTATACACATATATACAAAAGTGCATGTATATGTATATGCACACACGCATATCTATGTTTAGCTCAGCCCAAATTGCCATCTATTCTGAGATGGAATTTATTTTGAGGAATTTATTCTTCTTCTATGTCACAGTAAGACTTTGTCTTTATTAAGTCCTGTTCATATTCTGCCTTGTTTTATAATTCATTGTATATATTCTTGTCTCCCTCAAAAGATTCCAAGCTCCTCTAGGGCAAGACGATGTCATGCTCACATAGGCATTTGGCCAACTGAGTTTTTAGCCATGCCTCAAAGACTAAACATTTTCAAAACTAGAGTAGATTTATTTTGAAAATGGCATTTGCCATTCAGTGTATAAATCTGTGAACTAAAGTAAATAAAAACTTTAACTAAGTACTAGGACTTAATAAACATGATCCTTCCCAGCTTTTGTGTTTCCATACAGAAGCCAAAAAGAATAAATATCAAAAGGAGTTCTTTTCTGGCTGCCTTTTTACTTTAAAATATATCAATCCAAGGTTTTTATAACTTTATAAACTACAGCTATTGTGATATTGAGGTTTAATATTAATATCAACTTATTAATATTAAGTAACCCCTTTATATTTACAAAATAAAACACAGGTTGTAAATTATTTGTGAAATACAGAAAGCAGTAAGAAAAAAATTATTCAAAATTTCATTATCTAAAGGCAACTACTATTGATATTTTTATCTGTATATCTTGATATCTTTTCTTCTAAGAGTAGTTTTTCATTTGTTTGTTTGAAAGAGTTGTGATTATTTTACGAGCATATTTTATCCAGCGTTTTCCACTTGGCGTTAAAATATAAAGCACATTCCATGTTATTATGAACTATTCATAGACATTGCTATTTGAGTCTTCCCCCAATTC
>NW_023249615.1:0-3724 GCF_002007445.2 Ailuropoda melanoleuca | reverse complement strand
AAAAAAAAAAAAGACATTAAAATGATAGACATTTTTAAATTTTTTTAAATGGTAGGCATTCTTAGAACCAAAATCTTTGGAATCCTTTGTTAGTTCTTAAAGATAAACTCTGGGAAGTGGAATTACAAGGTGTATTGGTTAAGGTTCTTTGGTTGTAAGCAACAGAAACCTGGCCACAACTAGCTTAAGGAACAGGGAAGAATTGATTGATTCACATTCATCCAATAATTGTTTAAAAACCATTAGAGGTTTTGTTCATTGGAAACTATAAGAATACATTCATCATTTAATTTGGAACACAGATTGCTCAAAGCAAACTATAAAGATTCTATTTTATTTATTTTTTTAAGTTTCCACCTGAGTTCCTTATATCCATATTCTGATCAATACTCAGCTAAGCAATAGAGGCAGACCCTCTGCAGACCTTCAGAGCGCACTCTCTGTGCAACAATCTCCTCTCTGGCATGCTGCCCTGAAAACTTGAGCTGCCTTGTCCTCTCATGACCCCAGCTCTATCTTCTCAACTCAGAGAGACCATGAGGCTCCACCTGGGGTCCCCCTCTTTGCAGTGCAGTATGGAAACTCTCTCCAGACTAAGTAGGGGTATTCATAGGGCTCACTTTGTTTCCTCCCTTTAGAAATTATACTGGTTGTGTGTGCTTTTTTTTTTTTTTTTAAGATTCATGTATTTATTTTAGAGAGAGAAAAAAGGGGGGACAGAGCAGAGGGAGAAGGAGAGGTAGAGGATTTCAAGCAGACTCCCTGCTAAGCACGGAGCATGACATGGCTCAATCTCATTTCTCCAAGATCACAACCTGAGTGGAAATCAAAAGTCGGATGTTCAACTGAATGAGTGACCCACGCATCACCACCACTTTTTAAAAGTAAGCTCTACCTCCAACGTAGGGCTTGAACTTATGGCCCGAGATCAAGAGTTGTATGCTCTACCAACTGAGCCAGCCAGGTGCCCTGAAATCATAGTCCTGTATTGCTTGATGTCCAACGTCTAAAAAACATTTTTTCTTATATTTTGCCTGCTTTTTTCATGTTTTGGAAGGAAGGGTGAATGTGGTCCCTGTCACTTCATCTTGGTCCAAAGTAAAGTGTCTATCTCAACATTTTTAGAGTCCCTGTCATGTGCCAGCACTTGGGATCCCGGCTAGAACATATGATCAAGGTACAGAAAGGTCAAAATGTGAGCTGGCTCCAGGGACAGCAGCATCCAGGATATAAATGCTCCCTTATTCTAAGATCTCTGTCTCTCTCTCTCTCTATTTCTTTTTCTGTCTCTTTCCATATCTTGTGTCTCTATCTTTTTGCACACTGCTGTAAATTTTTTCTTCTTTAGATGATCTAAATTCATCAAGAGTACACAGGCAAAGAGACTTGAAATTGTATTCTTTCAAGCTTCGTTATTTTAGAAAAAGGTGAATCTCTTTTTCTCAGCTTCTGTATGAAAAATCTCTAGGAAGGAATAATAAGCCCATTCTTTGTATGAATCACTGCAGCTAGGGAATAAGGAACTTAAATTGACCCAGTCTAGATCATGTGCTTTACATTTGTGACCAGGGATCTGGAATCTCTTACAAAATATAGTCACAGGGGAATCATCAGATGAGTAGGCACCACAATTTATATCTACAATTCTGGGTATATTATTTTTTTAAAAGATTTTATTTATTTATTTATTTTAGAGAGAGATAGAGAGTGCTAGTAGGGAGAGGGGAATCTCAAGCAGACTCTGTGTTGAACATGGAGCCAGACACAGCGCTTGATCCCACAACTCTGAGATCATGACCTGAGCCAAAATCAGGAGTCAGACACTTAACTGACTGAGCCACCCAGGTTCTCCAGTGGGTATACTATTTAAAACTACTTTAATATAATTTCTGGCATGCCCAGGTGGCTCAGTTGGTTAGGTGTCTGCCTTGGCTCAGGTCATGATCCCAGGGTTCTGGGCTCGAGTCCAGCATCAGGCTCATTGCTCTGTGGGGAGTCTGTTTCTCCCTCTGCTTGCCGTTCACCCTGTATGTGCTCTCTCTCCCTTTCTCTCTCTCTGACAAATAAATAAATAAAATAAAATAAAAATAATGTCCAACTTCAGCACATTTGCCAATGGTATTAAGGGATCAGATGCTTACCTAGTATAGGGCATAAAGAAGCTAAGGTAGAAGGAGGCTTAACATTTAATTAGTGAATATGGTTCAGAAAAGCAATACACTATAGAAATCATATGAGGGTCCTGAAGAACAACAGAGAACTGTAGAGTGTTTCTAAAGGGAGACATTTATAAAGGTAGTTTAGAAAACATCCAAAAATAACTTTATGATAAGGTAGGGAAACCTTTTCTCATTCGTGGACCCACCCGGGAAATTCTTAAGACATCTAGGCTAACTATGTCAAAGCTGGACAAGAAAAATCTTAAATCTTAGCCACTTTTTATTCTCCAGCCAGTTAACTCTCAAGTCCTATCCATTCTCTCAACCATCCTTGGCCTCTCCTTATTTAAGTCATCTCCTGCTTGGATTACTGCAAAGGTCTTCTAGCTGGCTTTCTGAATCAAGTCTTGCTGCCTGTGATGGATGCTTGTGCTTACTGCCCAACATCCATTTGCACTTTTCCTTTGTAACTGCATCCAAAAATCTCCTTTTGGGAAAAATTCCTCTCTTACTCTTAACCATATAATTTTGGAGAGAATAATCTCACCTTCAGTTCCATAAGTGGATTCTTGTGAGCTTAGTTACTTAGTGAATTTCTATTGAATTAATAAAATTACTGATTCACTTATTGAATTAGTGAACTCACCTATTCCTCTGATCGTACTGATTACCTTAGGCCAATGACACACAGTAAAATGTTGGGGGCTTCTGGGAGCTAACTTATATTCTTCCTTTGAATCTCTGTAGAAATGTCATTTTCTCAGGGACAGTTTCCCTAATCTCACAATTTAGGTTATCCTCCCCTATTATACACTCCCATAACTACCTTTTGTAATACAAATACATTTGTAATTGTTTAAAATCTGCCTTCCTTTTTAAGAATATACACTTCCTGGATGCAGAGCTTTCTATCATACTCATTGCTATATTCTCAGAGTCCAGCACAGGGCCTGGGACCAAATACACAGTGAACAAATCCACAGACCAAGAATGAACATGGAGCTCAGAATCAGGGAGAAGGCAAAAAAGTGTATTTTAAGAAGAAATGATCATTCAACCAAACCTAGTTTAAACATCAACCTAAAGCTGCCTGGTGTTGAAGAATCTGAGTATTTTGGGCTAAATTCCAATGTAGACTTAGTTAAGAGAGGAAATGTGAAACCAGAGAGACCAAATATTGTGACTTTCAAGTAAACATTTTTAAGTTTGCTTGTTTGTTTATTTATTTAGTTAGGTGGGCATAAGTAGGCTCCACGCCTCGTGCAGAGTCCAATGTGGGGCTCGAACTCACAACTGTGAGATCAAGACCTTAACTGAGATCAAGAGTCACTCAACCAACTGAGCCACCCAGGTGTCCCAAGCTTATTTATTTTTATTAGTAATCTCTACACCCAACGAGGGGCTTGAACCCACAACCCTGAGATCATGAGTTGCACATTCTTCCGACTGAGCCAGCCAAGTGCCCCTCAAATAAACTTTTTTTTTTTTTAAGATGTTTTATTTATTTATTTGACAGAGATAGAGACAGCCAGCAAGAGAGGGAACACAAGCAGGGGGAGTGGGAG
>NW_023249614.1:4080-6005 GCF_002007445.2 Ailuropoda melanoleuca | reverse complement strand
ATGAATAAATATTGAAAGGACATAGTATTTGGTGATTGATTTTCATAAATGACTACAGAACTTTGGTTTTTACAGGCCTGAAAGATGTGTGATAAGACCCAAAAGATCTCCAGCTACTCTCAACCAGAATCCCAAAGTTCCTGCTTAGTCACTTCTCAAGAACAGCAGCTGCCTTCTAAGATTTATTCNTTTATTTCAAGTCTCCTGGCAGAGGATACTCTGCCACATTTTTTGTTTTGTTGTGGTTTTTTGGCTTTTGTTTTTTTCAGAATTAGTTTTAGGCCACTAAATATAATTTACACCAAAGCTCTCAGGCCAATTACTCCTAGAAAACTTACAAGTTACCAAGACAATGTGTCAGCTGCCTTCTGCAGTAATAACATAATTGACCTGTCAAAATATACTCTTTATGAGCAGAAAATATGTTATGAGTTATTAATGGTTTAGATTCAACTGGCTTTCTCATTCCTAGCTACCTCCCCCTCTCCTTTTTTATCAGTTTGCGATACAGGTCAACTTAGGACCTTATGGAATTAATAAAGGGCTTTTCTTCTTCTGAAGAGGCAGGTCAAGGGCTTCTTCTAAGATGAAAACTTCCAGTGGAGTGAGCATAACAGAGTCTTGGATATGGGGTAAAAAAAAGTTATGAGTGAAACAAAAAGATTCTGGGATTAATTCATACCCACAAATTATATGCATATGGGTTTATTATTAAGCAAAAGACCTCAATAAAATTTTGTGATTATGCAAGTTATAAAGACAAAACCAGAGACACAGTTAAGTATATACTTTCCTCATTTTTCTTTGTACAATAATCTCTAATTTGCAATAACAGTCTAATGACTTTTCTTTTTGAAATAATAAACATTGATTGAACCTAAGAATTTTCTATTTGTGACTCATTATGCGTGTTTCTAAGCATTTTTGAAAGCAACATGCTTTTCACAAGGTCATCATTTGTTAAATAGATATCAGATGTTAAGTGGATTCTGTAGGTTAGATCATCTAGCCATGTAACCAAAAATTATTTCACTTATAATTCAGCTTGTTGTACTTCTTTTCTACTGCCTTTGATTCCTTTGACTTGATGCCAGTTGACATAGAGATGAGCACCGAGTTCAATTGTATGTATGAATTTGGTCTGTTGGGATCTCCTCTCCATGACTTAAGCACTGGAATGCCCCAATACTTAATTCTTTGGTGATCTCTTTCAGTCCTGTGGCTTAAATACATGCTCTGTGTTGTTGACTTGCAGATTTATATGTCTAGCCCAGTCATCCTCCTTGAAACACAGACCTGTATGCAATTGCCCAATTCTCAACTCCACCTCATCCATTTCCCTTCATTGGAAACCTAACATGACCAAAGTAAATGGCTGATCTTCACATTAAACCTGCTTTGCCTCACATCTTCTTCTTCTCAGTTTATAGCAACTCTATCCTTCCAAGTTCTTTGCCCCAAGTCAGTGATTTCATCTTTGAATTCTTTCTTTCTTACATCCGACATTCAACCTGTCAGCAAACCCTACTCCCCCTACCTTTAAAATATTTCCAGAACCTGAGAACTTTTCACCACACCTACTTCCGCCAACCTAGTTCAAGCTTCTGTTATTTTTCACTTGGATTTTTGGGGTCTTTCTGGGGTCCTTTCTTTAATCCTTATGGATTGTGGATTAGTCTCACCATATAGTAGCCAGACCGACCCTTTTAAAAGTTAAATCATACCGTGATCTTCTCAGCCTCAAACTCTCTAATGGTTTACCATGTCATTCAAAATAATGGCCCAAATCCCAACATGCCTGCAAGGTTCCATATGATCTATCCCCATCTCTAGCTTCCAATAGTTCTCTGACCTATGTCCTACTATTCTCATCCTTGCTAGGGTCTAGATAACTGAGTTGTGAGGAAGGAGAGGAGAGAAGAATA
>NW_023249614.1:0-257 GCF_002007445.2 Ailuropoda melanoleuca | reverse complement strand
CAACCAGAATCCCAAAGTTCCTGCTTAGTCACTTCTCAAGAACAGCAGCTGCCTTCTAAGATTTATTCCAAGTCTCCTGGCAGAGGATACTCTGCCACATTTTTTGTTTTGTTGTGGTTTTTTGGCTTTTGTTTTTTTCAGAATTAGTTTTAGGCCACTAAATATAATTTACACCAAAGCTCTCAGGCCAATTACTCCTAGAAAACTTACAAGTTACCAAGACAATGTGTCAGCTGCCTTCTGCAGTAATAACATAA
>NW_023249613.1:0-1635 GCF_002007445.2 Ailuropoda melanoleuca | reverse complement strand
CCAGCACATAGAACCAAGAAACAAAGTGCGAAGATAAAGCCCTTGAATTCACATCGGCCTTATAGAACGTGAAACAAAAATCAAGGTGCTTTGTTACCGTGAGTGAAACACGATGAGCAAAGCACTGAGAAACAAATTTTGGCCATAGCAGCCTCCAATGCAATATTTGCTTCATGGGTAAATCATATCAAAACTGCTGGTGGCAATGGAACGAAAAGGCCAAAAACATGTCCGATAAAAGAGCACCTTTCAGGGACCGTCTTGGCACTATCATCATCCTTTGTGAATGGGGATATATGAGGGAAAGTGGTCACGGAAGCCAGACGAGAGTGGCATACAGTGGTCTTGAGACAACACACAATCCAGGAAAATATCAACGATCATCATCTCCCATGAGTAAGTGAGTATAAATGAAAAAGTTCAAGAATTTCGAGGACTCAGCGCCTTTCTTATTGGTATTAAAGAATAGCGTCGAAGAGTACACCTCCAGCTAACAACCGTGTTATCAATTGGGACCCATATTCCCCATTGCGTGATTGTGCCTTGCAAGTATCCAGCACTTAGAACCAAGAAACAAAGTGCGAAGATAAAGCCCTTGAAGTCACATCGGCCTTATAGAACGTGGAACAAAAATCAAGGTGCTTTGTTACCGTGAGTGAAACACGATCAGCACAGCACGGAGAAACAAAATTTGGCCAAACCAGCCTCCAATGCAATGTTTGCTTCATGGGTAAATCCTATCATAACTGCTGGTGGCAATTGAACGAAAATGCCTAAAATATTTCTGCAGGAACAACACTGTGCAGTGGCCGTATTAGCACTAACACCATCCTTCGTGAATAGGGAAACATGAGGGAAAGTGTTCATGGAAGCCTGACGAGAATGCCTCATAGAGGTCTCTGAGACACCACACAATCCAGGGAAATATCAACNAGACAACACACAATCCAGGGAATTATCAACGAACATCATCTCACTTAAATAAGGGAGTATAAATGAAAAAGTTCAAGAATTTCGAGGACCCAGCGACCTTCTTATTGTTATTAAAGAAGAGCGTCCAGGATAATACCTCCAGGTAAATCGGCGTTTCCTTTGGGAACCAGATTCTCCATTGTGTGAATGTGCCTTGGAAGCATCCAGCACATAGAAACAAGAAAAAAGGTGTGAAGATAAATCCCATGAAGTCACGTCGCCCTTATAGAAGGTGAAAGAAAAATCAAGGTGCTTTGTTACCGTGAGTGAAACACGATCAGCACAGCACGGAGAAACAAAATTTGGCCAAACCAGCCTCCAATGCAATGTTTGCTTCATGGGTAAATCCCATTAAAACTGCTGGTGGCAATGGAACGAAAATGCCTAAACCATTTCTGTCAGAAACAACACTGTGCAGTGGCCGTCTTAGCACTATCATCATCCTTCGTGAATAGGGAAACATGAGGGAAAGTGTTCACGGAAGCCTGACGAGNGGAAAGTGGTCGCGGAAGCCTGACGAGAGTGCCCCATAGTGGTCTTGAGACACCACACAGTCCAGGGAACTATCAACGATCATCATCTCTCGTGAGACAGGGAGCATGAATGAAAAGGGACAGGATTTTCGAGGACTCAGCGCCCTTCTCATTGGTAATAAAGCAGAGC
>NW_023249612.1:427-634 GCF_002007445.2 Ailuropoda melanoleuca | reverse complement strand
AGGTAGGAGGGGTCTCGCTCATGCAAACTGGCCTTAGGGGCTCCGGGTCTCACAGGTTCTCAAGGCTGTCAGCTTGTCTAGTGAGCGACTTTGAGGACTCTAGAGCAATGCTGTCTCATAGAAATTTAATGCAGATCACATATGCAGCCACATTTGTAATGTTTGACTTTCTAGTGGCCACACAGTAAAAGGTAAAAAAAAAAAAAA
>NW_023249612.1:0-399 GCF_002007445.2 Ailuropoda melanoleuca | reverse complement strand
AAGGTGAAATTGATTTAAAGAATATGTTTTATTTAAACTGTTATTCCAACATGTGGTTAGTGGCTCCCATACTGGACAGCACAGTTTAGAGGTCTCCATCCCTCGGACCTCTTGCTAGGTGACCTGATCATACATCCCATCTCGCCTGCGAGAGCCCTGGTTAGTCCTGTCACTCAGGCTTTATTCTCATTAAATTACTTGGTTATTAATGCCCCTTTTCACTCTCCCAAGTGACCCTATTTGGATGATGAATCATACTGTCACCCTGCCTATACCTCTGTCTCTGGGAGGGAACTGAGGGCTCCTTCTTCATCCTCATTTCCAGGTGCTCTACCTGAAGTGGGTCAGGCCATTTTTCCCCTGGATCAAGGGTCAGCAAACTACAGCCCATGGAGCCAA
>NW_023249611.1:243-627 GCF_002007445.2 Ailuropoda melanoleuca | reverse complement strand
CCAGAATAAAGAGACATATAGATAATAATACATTAATAGTAGGGGACCTCAACACTCCACTATCAGCAATACATAGATCACCAAAGCAGAAAATCAACAAAGAAACAAGAGCTTTGAATGCCATACTAGACAAGTTGGACCTCATAGATATACATAGAACACTACACCCCAGAAGAAAAGAATGCTCATTCTATTCTAATGCCCATGGAACATTCTCAAGAATAAACCATGTTCTGGGACACAAAACAGGTCTCAACCGATACCAAACGACTGAAATTATTCCTTGCATATTCTCAGACCACAATGCTTTGAAATTGGAACTCAACCACAAGGAAAAACCTGGAAGAAACTCAAACACTTGGAGACTAAGAACCATCCTGCTCA
>NW_023249611.1:0-192 GCF_002007445.2 Ailuropoda melanoleuca | reverse complement strand
AAAAATCAATTTAAACAATTTATGGAGACCAACGAGAATGAAAACACAACAGTCCAAAACCTATGGGACACTGCAAAGGCAGTCCAAAGGGAAAATACATAGCCATCCAAACCTCACTCACAAGAATAGAAAAATCTAAAATGCAGTTTTTATATTCTCACCTCAAGAAGCTGGAACAGCAACAGAAGAACA
>NW_023249610.1:0-1139 GCF_002007445.2 Ailuropoda melanoleuca | reverse complement strand
ATTGGTGTTGCTGCTTTATGATATGTCCTACTAATTCACAGGGAGGAACCTAGACTAGTAGAGAACCTGATTACTTGGCTTCTTAGCTGGATGAATTGCTTAATATGTCTGGAGTTTGGTTTCCTCATCCATAAAATGGGAATAGGAACACCAGGCCTGCCTACCATATGTGGTTATTTTGAAGGTCAGATAAAACAGTGCACTTTCAAATATTTTGAAGATTGTTATTTTTTGTAGGAACACACAGTATCATTACTACCACTTTACTCTGTTACTGTTACTCTTTCTACCACTCTGCTAATAAGAACTCTGGATGAGGTGCCGCCCAAAACTCTACTCATTGTATTTAGTGACTCTGACTTGCTTTGCACAAGGTATTATTATGCTTTATGTGTCTTAATTTTTGTCTAGGAGCCAGTTTCCACTTGAATTTTTATTTTACAAATAATTATGGAATAACGCCTGATTAGAGAACAAAAAGAGAAAATAGTATTTAAATTGAAGGAACAAAGAAAAACAAAATCAAAAAGTGTAGAAATTGTGCAGTCCTGCTGGAGGAATTATACGTTTTTATTGTCTGTTTATTTCTGACAATGGTCCTGTATGAGATTAAGCCATTTAACATATTTATTGTGATTTTGACACTTAAAGGGATCGACTCAGCCTCTGTTCATCTGAGGAAGATAAAATACACACTGGGCGGAACCCTTTGTGAGCCTCTATCTGTGAAAATCATAACATTGCTCAAACCCCATGTACACTCAAAATCTCTGTAACACGTTTTGTTAGAAGTAAATAGATTCCTGGCAGTTCTGTGCCTGAAATTTCTGAGCAGCTTGACACTCCAGTTTATCCCTGGAGGGCATTATTAGTCACTCTATTATAAAAACAAAGAATGCAGAGATAAACATGTGTCTATATAGTATGCATGCTGAGTAATAACCAAAAGGGATGGAATATTTTCACAGGCTACTAATGGGGAAGCTTTGCTTCCTTGTAGTTCCACATCAGCCACGCCTGTGGGCTTTTTGCTGTCCTGCCACCACAGCATCATCTATGTGGCCTAATGGGAAACTCTGATTCCACACTTAGCATTTATTTTCCCAGCCACAGATAAATAGAACAGAGAGCTAGGCCTC
>NW_023249609.1:1637-1826 GCF_002007445.2 Ailuropoda melanoleuca | reverse complement strand
GGGAAACACAAGTATGGCCTGGATGGGTGCAGTGAAGGGTTCTTTGTTTCTCTAGGTTTGAGAATGGTGCCATGGTCATGGGAGAAAAGGCCCAAAAGGTCCTTATTTCTTTTTTTTTTTTAAGATTTTATTTACTTATTCGACAGAGATAGAGTCAGCCAGCGAGAGAGGGAACACAAGCAGGGGGAG
>NW_023249609.1:0-1622 GCF_002007445.2 Ailuropoda melanoleuca | reverse complement strand
GAGGAGCCTGATGTGGGGCTCGATCCCATAACGCCAGGATCACGCCCTGAGCCGAAGGCAGACGCTTAACCGCTGTGCCACCCAGGTGCCCCAAGGTCCTTATTTCTTAGAGTATTCAGTGGTAAAAGCCCATCAGGTTCTAGAATAGTTTAACACAGGCGAATAAAACAAGATGAAGCAAATATGGGAAAATATTGAAAACTATTAAACCTCTATGATGGCTTCATGGGAGTTCATAATATTATTCTCCCTAGTTTTATGAATATTGCAATTTTTCACGATAAAAAAATTTAATGGAAAAAAGAAGTATTTAGAATGCTTATACAGGAAAAACAAATCTAAGAATTTCTGTTATCCATTTGAAATGTTAATTAGGAAACCACATGGAGAGCCCTCCATTGTTCCCTGCCACCTCAAGCAAAAACTGAGAAGCTTACAGGTATGCTACAGCACAGCGTTGATTTCGTAACAAAGAACAGTGTCGAAACTTGACNACTTGATGGTTGGTATCAAGTCACTTCGTCCACCTGACTTCACTTCATTCCTGGTAAGAACATTTAAAGAAGAAAAGAACAAATATACACATTTCAGCATACGGAAAATTTTCAAAGCCAACTAACAACTGACTTCCATGTTTGTTTTTATCTATTTATAACTAGCAGTTAATCTAACCAAATAGTACCTGCCTCCACATCAGAGCTTTTACTGATATGTTAAAAGATNTAGAGCTTTTACTGGTATGTTAAAAGATGAAAAAGCCAAAAGCCAAAAGTAAACTAATCTACCTAAGAGCATGCTATCAGCATTTCATTTAACCATGTGGTATTTTGCATTTTTGCACACTGATTAATCTCCATTATTTTCAAAAGACACACATTGTGTTTACTCACTTTTTTGAATTCTTTTATCGTAACAGATAAACCTAACATCATGGCTCACAAGATTATGGTCCTATGTCATGTTTTTATTTAAAATGGTACTACTCTCTTGATGGTTTTTCCAAATTCTTGCAATAAAGTGAGTTAGAATGGAGTCAAAATGGTGCTTCACTTATCCCACAAATACTTATTGATTTTCAACTATGTACGTGTCCTGTAGTGCAGTGTTCACACAGAGAGGGAAAAATTTTGGTTTTGCCCTACAAAATGTACATCTCCTTAGATATTAGACAAGTATCACATTTAAAAAACAGATGTANAGTATCACACTTAAAAACCAGATGTATAATTAATTAATTGGCACAGAGGTTCAGTATTACACAATAAAGGATTATGAAGATGGATGGTGGTGATAGCTGTGTAACATTATGTGCACATTTAATACTACTGAACTGTATACTTAAAATGGTTGAGATGGCAAATTTTATGTTATTTGTATTTTCCCATAATAAAAATGATGGGAAAATACAAATCAAAGACAGATGTGCAGAATGAGTGAGAATCTACTTTGGAGCTTTAAAAGGAACTGGATGGATGTGAAAAGGATTCCTTCCTGCAGTGCCTGCTCCAAGCCCTGAAAACAGTGGCAAAAATCTATGTCCCCGTCCTATCATGTCTTCTGGATCTGCTCTGCACACTTCTGTTATTCTGTGAAAGCCAGATTCGTTCTCCACATTGTTTACA
>NW_023249608.1:796-1022 GCF_002007445.2 Ailuropoda melanoleuca | reverse complement strand
TAGATTTGTGAATGTTGAACCACCCTTGCATCCCAGGGATGAATCCCACTTGGTCATGATGGATAATCCTTCTGTTGGATTCTATTAGCCAGGATCTTGTTGAGGATTTTGGCATCCATGTTCATTAAGGAAATCGGTCTGTAATTCTCCTTTTTGAGGGGGTCTTTGCCTGGTTTGGGGGTCAAGGTAGTATTGGTCTCATAGAATGAGTTTAGTAGCTTTCCTT
>NW_023249608.1:0-599 GCF_002007445.2 Ailuropoda melanoleuca | reverse complement strand
AGTTTATAGGTTTCCAGGAAGGCCTCCATCTCTTCCAGATTGCTTAATTTATTGGCATAAAGCTGTTGATAAAAGTTTCTAATAATCCTTCCAATGTCATTGGTGTTGGTTGTGACCTCTCCTTTTTCATTCATAATTTTATTAATTTGGGCCCTTTCTCTATTCTTCTGGATAAGTCTTGCCAGTGGTCTGTCAATTTTATTAATTCTCTCAAAGAATCAGCTTCTAGTCCTGTTGATCTGCTCTACTGTACTCCTGGTTTCTAATTCATTTATTTCCGCTCTAATCTTGGTCAACTGCTTCCTCGTGCGTGGATTAGGCCTGTCCCTCTGTTGCTGTTCCAGCTTCTTGAGGTGAGAATATAAAAACTGCATTTTAGATTTTTCTATTCTTTTGAGTGAGGCTTGGATGAATCATCGAACTTTACNGTATTTCCCCCTTAGGACTGCCTTTGCAGTATCCCATAGGTTTTGGACTGTTGTGTTTTCATTCTTGTTGGTCTCCATAAATTGTTTAATTTGATTTTTTACTTCCTGGTTTATCGAATCATTCCTGAGCAGGATGGTTCTTAGTCTCCAAGTGTTTGAGTTTCTTCCAAA
>NW_023249607.1:702-1470 GCF_002007445.2 Ailuropoda melanoleuca | reverse complement strand
GAAAAATCTATATTCTTTTGACCATTTCAGCTACCCTCTCTAACCTTCTAAAGTTTTATTATTTCTTTGTTTAAGTTTGGTGACCAGAATTACAGATAATAACGTATAGGAACACCATCTTTTACTACAGGGGAATAAAGATTCCCATTCCTTTTCCTTGATCTGGCTTTATGATGAGAGCTCAATGAGTTATTGCCCACCAGGGATAATCTACAATGACTTCTAGTTCTATCCTCAGTTGTTACAAGCCCACTATTCCAGAAAGACAAGTTTGGACACTCTACCCCTCCTTAGAAAGTCACCATAAATTGATCACGTTAAAGCCCACTTTCCACTTCTCCATATCCATATTTTATTGGAAAAATTTTCTTACTGTTCTAGGTTTTCACTGTATAGAAGTTTTTAAGATTATCTACAAACATAAATTATGAATTGTACTTTTTCTCTGTCGTATATGTCAAATAAAATCTCTGGAGGATTCTTTTAACATTTTTATCAATAAAACACACAATAAACTACTGTTTTATCCATAACAAAATTTTTACAATAATCAAGTTGTTATTTGAATATGATATTTGTGGAATTTTGCCAAAATGTTTTTTTTTTCCCCTTCAAATTGGAAAACATCCAGATAAAGGACTCTTCCTGAGCCTTATATTTATTTTTCTAATCAAAGAACTTTATTATATTCATCAAACATCGTAGTGATGGTCATTTTGCATGTTTCTAATTAATATTTGATGTACGTATTTGGTGTTCAGTGATTCT
>NW_023249607.1:0-559 GCF_002007445.2 Ailuropoda melanoleuca | reverse complement strand
AGAGGAGCCTGATGTGGGGCTCGATCCCATAACGCCGGGATCACGCCCTGAGCCGAAGGCAGACGCTTAACCGCTGTGCCACCCAGGCGCCCCTCAGTGATTCTGCTTTTTATAACAGAATCTACCAATTTTTATCTATGAAATTGAGAACCATTAATCATAACTTGTAATCTTCTGTAGAGACAGTTTAAACAAACTTATCAGATGCCTAACTGTTGTAGTTCAGGGCACTGGGTTCCATGCCTTATGTTAAACTTTTGTGTATTTATTTTATTATATTTTAAATAGACTGATATTAACATGGGGAAGGGCATCTGATGCTTTCAGTGTCTGAAGAAGAAGCTTATAATTTATTTGTTTTTCTCCCTTGGCATATGTGAACATTTGCGTAGAAATTTTACATCATTTTGAGGCAAAAAATAAATCCACTCTAAGATTTTGGGGCATCAAAATAAGGGACAGATTCTGGGTGGCTCAGTGGGTTAAGTGTGTGTGTTTGGCTCAGATCATGATCCCAGGGTCCTGGGATGGAGCCCCATCCCTCAGCTCTGCTCAGCTC
>NW_023249606.1:0-2840 GCF_002007445.2 Ailuropoda melanoleuca | reverse complement strand
GAGGTACAAGGAAACTTTCTGTTCCCATAATAATTCTGTAAACCTGAAACTGCTCTAAAATTAAAAAAATTACTTTAAAAAGGCCATGCAACTCAGGGGAGGGGGAGATTGATAAATTGAACCTTATCAAAGTTAAAATTTACTCATCAAAAAGCACCCTCAAGAATACGTCCTAACTCATTCTATGAGGACAACATTACCCTAATACCATAACCAGACAAAAACATCATAAGGAAATAAAACAAAAGTACACACTATCTCTCATGAGCAGAGGTGCAAAAATCCTCAATAAAATATTAGCAAATCAAATCCAAAAATGTATAAAAAGAATTACATACTACAACCAAGTGGGATTTATCCCAGGTATTCCAAGGCTGCATTAACATTCAAAAATCAATTAATGTAATCCATCACATCAACAGACTAAAGAAAAAAAATCATATGATAATATCAACACATGCAGAAAAACCCAATACCCATTCATGATAAAAACTCTCAATAGACTAGGAACAGCGGAGAACTTACTCAACTTGATANGGAGAACTTCCTCAACTTGATAGAGGCTATCTATCTGAAGCCTACAGTGAACATACTTAATGGCAAGAAACTATAATCTCTCCCACTAGGATCAGGAACAAGGCAAGAATGTCCTTTCTTACCATTCCTTTTAAATATTGTACTAGAAGTCCTTGCTAATGAAATAAGGCAAGGCAAGGAAAGAAAAGGTATACAAATTGAGAAGGAAGACCTACAACCCTCGTCTTTGTTCACAGATGCATGATTGCCCATGTAGAAAATCTAAAAGTATGGACAAAAAAAAAAAAAACCAAACCCCCAAAACCCTGGAATTAATAACTGATTATAGCAAGTCTGCAGGATACAAAGTTAATATATAAAAGTCACTTTCCTATGTATAAGCAATGAATAAATGGAATTTGAAATTAAAAACATAATACCATTTACATTAGCACTCACAAATGAAATACTTAGGCATAAATCTAACAGAGTGTGTACAAGATGTGTATGTGGACAAGTACAGCATTCTGATGAAAGAAATAAAAACACTAAATGAGACCTAGTCCATGTTCAAGTACAGAAAGACTCATTATGGTCAAGATGTCAGTTATCACTGCGACTTATCTGTACATTCAGTGCAGTCCCAGTCAGAATGCCAGCAAGCTACTGTCTGGTGGCTGACGAAAGTGATTCCGAAGTTTATATGGAGAGGCAAAGGGCCCAGAAGAGCCGATACGATACTAGAAAACACCAACACACTTGGAGGACTGATGGCATCCACCTCCAAGGCTTCCTGGAACGCTACAGTGATCAGGACAGGGTGGTGTTGGTGGAAGAAAAGACAAGCAGGTAACTGGAACAGAATAGAGTCCCCTGAAACGGACCTCCATATAAATATAGTCAATTTGTCTGTGGCAAAGGAGCAAAGGCAGTTCAAAGGGCTATCTGTACGCCTGTGTTCCTCGCAGCAAGATTTACGACAGNGATTTACGACAGGCAAGACATGGGAACAAGATAAACAATGGATAAAAGAAAATGGGAGACACGCACACAAGAATATTATTCAGTCATATAAAAGAAGGAAATTCCGCCATTTGTGGCAACATGGATGAATGTGGAAGACGTTAGGCTAACTGAAGTGCGTCAGACAGAGAAAGACAGATGCTATGTGGTATCTTTCGTATGTGGGATCTGACAAACGTCAAATTCGTAGACACAGGGTTTAGCACAGTGGCCATCAGGGGCTGGGGGATGCAGGAAATGGGGAGATGCTGCCCAAAGGTCCAAAGCTGCAGTTACGTACGACGCACAAGCACATTGTGTGCAATAACGGATACAGTTACTAAGACCATGCTGCACACTGGGAATTTGCCAAGACAGTAACTTAAAGGTGCTCTCCACACACACAAAGGTAACCGTGTGAGGAAACGATGTGTTAATTAGACTGACTGTGGTGATCGTTTCACTGTACATATGTATATCAAATATTGTGTTGTACATCTTAAACGTATACAATTATTACTAAAAATAATTTTTAAACCCCAGCGTTCTGGGCTAAGTACCCAGGGGACTAAATGCAGGAGCGTAAGTTCAGCTTAAGACCTAGAGATTCCTACTTGGTATGGACAGTTTAAAACTACTTTCCCATCAAATTTTTCTACGACAATATTTTTTGTGAAGAATCTGAAGACTCTTGCTCAGTCTTGCTGTTCAGAAGTGCTGGCCGAGGTGGCCAACATGAGGTTCAGTGAGGAAAACGCCAGAAGCCATCCGCGAGGGCTAATATCTCATTCTGCTCTTGCATAAATGACTGCGGCCCCTTCGTCTCCCTGCTGCCTGATGCCGGTGCTCNAGCGCGGACGGCGCCGCCCCCTAGGTGACTAGCTAATGGACCCAGTGAGAGCTCTATCACGGCTTGTCATGCTTAGCAGGCCGAAACCCCAAAGTCCCAGCGTCCTAGTCACGGAATGCAAAGTTAGCTCTTTCCCAAGCTTCAGAGTGAAGCAGGCAAGCCATTTCCTTCTTCTTCTCTACAGAAACATCATGCTTTCTTATTTCACACTTAAGTTCAAAATGTACATGCAACACCAATATTAAAATGAGTCAAAGATCTAGCAACATTATTTTGGCATCAGTCACCTCCACATCTTAGAGTAAGTGGCAAGGCCACCTGGAATATGTTAAAAAATGAAGAATGTCTCCAGCATTTGCGACCACCACCCTTAGGCCATATTAGCAGTTGGAGTCGTCAGTAGAAAGGAAATTAAACAGTATAAGTTTTGTATCTTTGAATGTATTTTTATACCTTGTTGGCAAAGATGACT
>NW_023249605.1:1433-1528 GCF_002007445.2 Ailuropoda melanoleuca | reverse complement strand
AATAAAGCAGAGCGTCCAGGAAAACACCTCCAGCGAACAGGAGCCTTTTCACTGGGGACCCCGATTCCACAATGGTTGTAGGGGCCTGGGGAGGT
>NW_023249605.1:852-998 GCF_002007445.2 Ailuropoda melanoleuca | reverse complement strand
TTTCGAGCACTCAGCGGCCTTCTCATTGGTAATAAAGCAGAGCGTCCAGGAAAACACCTCCAGCGAACAGCAGCATTTTCACTTGGGACCCCGATTCCATATTGGGTGTAGGGGCCTGGGGAGGTTCCAGCCCTTTGAACCAAGAA
>NW_023249605.1:347-545 GCF_002007445.2 Ailuropoda melanoleuca | reverse complement strand
AAGTGGTCGCGGAAGCCTGACGAGAGTGCCCCATAGTGGTCTCTGAGACACCACACAGTCCAGGGAAATATCAACGATCATCATTTCTCGTGAGTAAGGAAGCATGAATGAAAACCTTCCGGATTTTCGTGGACTCAGCGCCCTTCTCATTGGAAATAAAGCAGAGAGTCCAGGAAAACACCTCCAGCGAATAGCAGA
>NW_023249605.1:0-273 GCF_002007445.2 Ailuropoda melanoleuca | reverse complement strand
TAGAACCAAGAAACAAAGTGTGAGGGGAAAGCCCTTGAAGTCACGACGGCCTTATGGAAGGGGGAATAGGAATCAAGGTGCTTTGGTACCGTGAGAGAATCACGACGAACACAGCACTGAGAAACACAATTCGGGCAAAACCCGCTTCCAAGGAAATGTTTGCTCCCAGGGAAATCCTGTCAAACTTCTGAGGCAATGGAACGAAACTGCCCAAAACACGTCCGTCAGAAACAACACCATACAGGGACCGTCTTAGCACTATCATCACCCTTC
>NW_023249604.1:0-2113 GCF_002007445.2 Ailuropoda melanoleuca | reverse complement strand
TAATATAATTGTAGCCTCTCAAATGATCCTTATGAGGATTTAAGTGCTTTACTAATGCCCTATGATTAAAGCTCTCACTTCTTTTATTATATTGGGGGAAAAGTCACATAATTATATTCTAGTAGGGCATTTCCATTTTTATTTATAAATATTATCAGCCTACTATACCATCCAAATAAAAGGCAATTACTCCCTCAACTCTTGCATATATAAGAGTCAAAATTAGTTGTTTTTATTTTAGAGCTTGTTTATTCTATGATCCTAATGGTTTTGCTAAATAATGTAAGCCATTGTCCTCTACTTGATATCTTGAAGGTAATTTTGCGGAATGATAAAAGGAACCATATAAGGTATTAGCTGTACAGAATTCTGTGTGCTAAGAGACCAGTAATCTAGAATGCTTGAAGTTTTCCTGTAGCCAACACACAGAGTCATTTAACTTCATTTTCATACTTAGCTTTTTTTTCCTTTTCTTTCTTTCAAATTATGAAATCACATCTACACGCCTCAGCCTAGTCAGTCATTGATTTTTGGTATTCCAAACCTTATTTCTGAATTAGTCTCCACATTCAAACTCCCATTGTGAGGATGCATTTCAGAGCTTCTCAATCTAAAATATTAACCCCACCCCTTATCTTGTCACCACTAATTCCTTTGTTGTCATTATTACACTTAACATGTTACAGAGCCACAATTCTGTAGATCTCAGTGTAGGCAGTGCTGCTCTAGTAAACCCTTCTGGAAAGGACTGTACTGTAAATTTGTATTAGCAGACGTGTTTTGCCACTTAATACTTCAATAAAGATCAGTAGGTATAACATGTAGACCTTCAGGAGAGGAGGCTTTAGGGAGCTGATGTAACTATTTACCGTTACATTGTAAATCCTAAAGTGTGGAACCCACCATCTTGCTCTGTATCCTCACCTATTACCTAATGTCATGAAGCTGAATAGGGTGTTAGGAGCCAGAATGCTAAAGACAATTGCTTTGGTGTGTATCTTAGCCCAGGTAATTCTAGCTTACAATCTTGGGGAATAATTTAACCTTCCTCTGAATGAGTTACTTCACCTGTGAAAGGGACTAATAGTGCCTAACTACATGATGGGGGTGAGGATTACACAACTGACTACATGTGAAATGCTTAGAACACTGCCTGGCACATAGTAAAATTCACTTCAGTTTTGCTATTGTAATTTGTGCATAGAAGGTGCTAAGCATAAAGCATCAGTAATTGAATATGCTGGGATGATTCTTATATTGTTTTCACCTTTACTGAAAACTTTTAGTAACTGTAGAAAGAATAAATTTTCTACAGAAGAAAGAAAGAAAGAAGAAAAGAAAGAAAGNATTGTTTTCACCTTTACTGAAAACTTTTAGTAACTGTAGAAAGAATAAATTTTCTACAGAAGAAAGAAAGAAGAAAAGAAAGAAAGAGAAAGAAAGAAAGAAAAGAAAAGAAAAGAAAGANAAAGAAAGAAAGAAAGAAAGAAAGAAAGAAAGAAAGAAAGAAAGAAAGAAAGAAAGAAAGAAAAATTGACCTGAGAGAATGGATGGCTACCCTGACAGGATTCATAAGATATGTGAACAGCACAGGGCACTGAGAGGATCCATGGACAATGGAGAAAAGACAAAAGAAAGAAGCCTCGGTAGGAGTTTCCTTCGGTGAAGCTAAATAAGGATTTCTGTTAACACTTTACAATGGAGAGATTTCTACTTAAATCCTGTTTAGGAGAAGAGAATGATAAACAAATGAGCAGTATAAAATGATATAAAATTATTGAAGTTTGATAACAAAATTCACTGATTTTTTTATCTGTAGCTTAACTTTGTAATTATAAGGAATCAGAGATTATGCTGTTTAACCATATATATATAGTTCCTCTCTCAGCTTCCTTTTCCCCCATAGAGCTTATCAGTACTTGATCTATCATATGTGTATTGTTTTTATTTTTCACAAGAATATAATCTCCATGTGGTCAGATTGTCTGTTTTGTCTTAAATTGGGACCTCCATGCTAGAAAATCCCCAGTATGTAAAAGGCACTTAACAAATATTTGTTAAAATAATTAACACATTTTTGCAAAACAGGTCATACGAGAGAGATGTCATTTTT
>NW_023249603.1:0-4731 GCF_002007445.2 Ailuropoda melanoleuca | reverse complement strand
CTCAGCGCAGCCTCCACGCCTCTCCCTCTGACTCCGAAGGGGTGAGCGTGTCGCCCTCAACCATTGGGCCTCTCTTGCTGCAGGTGATGGAGCAGCTTGTGTCATGTATGAATTCCATGGGAACCTGTGTGCACTGTCCCTGAGCACCCATCCTGCCCAGTGCCTTGGTGACCCTGCACGTGGCTTATATCCACGGTGGCAGTACAGGTGGCAGCTGGGAAGAGAAGAGCTAAGGATCTTGTTGTGGGGAGATGATCCTTGATTATGCAGGTGGGCCCTAAATCCAATCACAAGTGCTCTTATAAGAGAGGCTGAGGGAGATTTGGTACACACGGAAGAGAATGCCATCTGTCTGTCCATTCAGGCCGCTATAACAGAATACCACAGGCTGGGTGGCTTAACAACAACAGACATTTATTTCTCACTGTTCTGGAGGCTGCAAGTCCAAGATCAAGGTGCTGCCCGTTCTGGGTCTGGAACACTGCTTTCAGACTCCTGACCTCCAGAACAGCGAGAGAACACATTTCTGTGGCTTTAAGCCACTAAATTTGAGCCGATTTGTTATGGCAGCCCCAGGAAACTAACACAGTGGTAACAAGAATTGGTGGAAAAGCAGCACAAATTCGAGGCAGTGGTCCCCATGAGGACAAGCGTGAGATATAATGATGATTACCATAACTCAAGGGTCTACTGTGTGCCAAACACGTTTCTCTATAGCCTATAAAATGGGTGTTGTTTGACAGATGAAGAAACTGAAGGTCAGAGAGATCAAGGAAGCTGCCCAAGGTCACAGTGGTAGGAAGTGGTAGAGCTGGGATTTGGAGTCAGGACTCACCGACGCCAAAGCCCTCATCTTTTTATTGTGCTACTTGGAAGTTGGCCATTTTAATGTCTATTTATTCACTATTTGTATAAAATATTGAACGTTATTGGAATGCACATGTGCAGATTAAAACTGCATGCCATTCCTTTACTTAGTACATTAGCAAAAGTGGGACAAGGGGCTTAGGGAGCCACATTGAGGCGGCTTGCTCATTTTTTGCTGCTTTAGAAAAACAACAAAAATATACAGTGTCTTCCCTTCCCACACCAGCAAGGACAGACTGGCAGAGGGTCTGGGTTTCTGGGTTTCTGGCAGGGGGTGACGTGCGTGTGTGTCTGGAGGAAGTGAGTGGAACTTTCCATGAAGATCAAGCGACTTTGCCTAGGCTTGTGGTTTCCAAGGCCCACTATCCACATGTGGTCTGTGGCCTATTCCCAAGAGAGTCTTCAAGGACACCTGTTTCAAGTGCAGATTCCAGGGCCTTCCAGATTTACTAGAGCTGGGAACCTGCATTTTAACAGCTCCCCAGGTGGTTCTTGGCCACTTCAAAGTTGAAAACTGACATCCAAGGCCATTCTGGCAATCAGCAGGGCGAAGACCATGGCTTTGTGCCTGAACACTGAAGGGAACTGTATTGTTGGGCTTAGGTTTGGCTGTGATCGCACAACCCCAAATTACAGGGGCTAAAACAAGAGAGAAGCACAGTTCTCTGTCCGACTCCAGAGGTAAGCCACCCAGGGCAGTACGATGTCAGGATTTGGGCTCTTTCAATCTTTCTGCTCTGCGGCTTCTATTCCTAAGGTCACTGCGTGATCTAAGGGGCACCTTGATTTCCAGTCATTAAATCCGCACCCCAGGCAGCAGAAATCAGGGGCCGAAGCAGGGCATGATCCTTCCTTGAAAGACACTTTACAAGAGTGTCCATCTTCCTCCCCTTCCGTCCAATGTACTGCCCAGAAGCAGCTGAGGTCACACCGCCTTGCTGCAAGGGAGGGAGAGCTTTATTCAGGTCACCACGCACCTCATTGAAAGTGGGGAACCACTTCAGAGGAGGGTAAGAGATGGAACACTAGGGGACACAGAAGCTCCTGCCTCAGGGTGGATGTCCACCGCAGCACTGATGCCTGGGTGTCCCAAGACAGGGACAGAGGGACAGGGGGACAGGGGTCTGGGAGAACGTGCAGCGCCCAGAGAGGGAGGCCTAGAATAGGGAGGTCAGCAGGTGGCCTGTGGACAGGGAGCGTGAGGCTCACGAGCC
Organism: Ailuropoda melanoleuca; assembly: GCF_002007445.2. Taxonomy (NCBI): domain Eukaryota; kingdom Metazoa; phylum Chordata; class Mammalia; order Carnivora; family Ursidae; genus Ailuropoda; species Ailuropoda melanoleuca. Next base: position 2,650 of record NW_023249603.1, on the reverse strand, counting down.
CGAGGCAGTCTCCAAGCAGGGCAAGGGAGGAGGTGGGGCCGTGGGCCTGGAAAAGGCACAACGGCAGAGACAACAAACATGATGGATTAAACGCCAGTATCGTCTCTCCTGTTCTTGGCTAGCATAAGCATAAACAGCCCAAGGGAGGGCGAGGAAGCCTCCTTCCCCCCTCCAATGAATGATTCTGAAATTCCTGTCAACAGTGGACAGTGGGAAATCAAAACATGTTTAGTAAGATTTGGAAAGAATGGAACACGGCGACATTTCATACACGCCGGAAGTGAGGAGCACTTCCGACCCAGCTGTGTGAGTCCCAGCTCCCCAGAGAAACAGAACCAATAGCATGCACATAGATACACAAGAAGAGATTTATCATGGGAGTTGGCTTTTGTGCTTATGGGGCCTGCGACATGCCACCGTCTGCCCCCCTTCGTAAGCTGGAGAAACCAGGAAAGCCGGTTGTATAACTCAGTCCAAATCCGAAGGCCTGAGAACCAGCAGCTCTGATGTCCCAGGACAGAAGACAGATGTCCCAGCTTAAGAAGAGAAAGAGCGTTCACGCTTCCTCCACTTTTTTGTCCTATTCCTGGCTCTCAAAGGATCAGATGTCCACCCACACTGGGCGGGGTAGATCTTCTTTACCTAGTCTGNCCAGAGAAACAGAACCAATAGCATGCACATAGATACACAAGAAGAGATTTATCATGGGAGTTGGCTTTTGTGCTTATGGGGCCTGCGACATGCCACCGTCTGCCCCCCTTCGTAAGCTGGAGAAACCAGGAAAGCCGGTTGTATAACTCAGTCCAAATCCGAAGGCCTGAGAACCAGCAGCTCTGATGTCCCAGGACAGAAGACAGATGTCCCAGCTTAAGAAGAGAAAGAGCGTTCACGCTTCCTCCACTTTTTTGTCCTATTCCCGGCTCTCAAAGGATCGGATGTCCACCCACACTGGGCGGGGTAGATCTTCTTTACCTAGTCTGATTCAAATGCTCATCTCTTCTGGAAACACCCTCACAGACACATTCAGAAATAATGTTTTACCAGTTGTCTGGGCATCCCTTCGCCCAGTCAAGTTGACGTATGAAATGAACCAGCAGACCAGTATAATGTTAGTGAACTGTAGGAGTGTGTTAATAGATAAGACCTTTTTGAAGATCAGTGTATTAAAAATGTTCAAGCCCTTTGACCCTGGAACAATTCCCATGTCAGGGACCTCGTCCAAGGACACAACATCACAAAGCTTATCCACAAAGATTTCTGTTGCCTGTTTCTAATGGGGGAAAACAGGAGACAACGTAAGTGGCCCGTGTAGGGAAACCATGGTCTTTCTCCTAGTATTTCTGCCTCAGTGGCTAAAACAGTTATGCCTTCTTGGGAGAGGATTAGGGAACACACTCCCGCACTCTATCCACACTCCTTAACATCCACGGGGAGGGCTGTGACTTATCCGACGGGTGAGGAATGGTAACCCGTGGCAGCCCACCACGCTCTCTGGTGCGTGCAGAGGGCTGCGCCAAGTCGAGATCTGCAGGCCCAGGCCTCCTGCTAGCAGATTTCAGGAAGAAAAGCTTGGTTTGGCTTCATTTTCATGCAGCACTTAAACATCTGGCCCCACCAGTAAAAAAGCGGACACTGTATTTGAATTCCCATCTGGTGCTCATCCTTCACGGAATAGTGGCGAGGAGTGGCTGTGCTCACCCCGGAGCATGCCCACCCATGGTTCATTGAGAACAGTCAGAAGAGGGGTCCTGGAAACCAGTGTCAGAGGGCAGGATGGGGCCTCTCGAAGTAGCCACAGCAGCTGGTGTGGGCTGACTCACAGCTGCTTCTAATGCACGGGGCCACATAGACAGGCTTTATCACACAAGGGGGCCGGCCTGGCCAACTATGGCACGACTGCAGTGTGACAGCTGAGTCACTGGGAGGCTTTGGCTGGTGTCGCCCAGCCCTGGCCATATGGCCCTCTGTGACTGTGACCTATACAAAAGCAGAGCTCGAACACTGGATTTGCAGAAATAGCCTGAGACAGGTAGTAAATTATTGGAGAAAGGCAGTTTTTCTCCTGGACCATGTGAAAGATATAAATCTTGGCTCACAAATGCACCTGCTCAGGAATTATAACTTAATTTCTATAATTTTCATCTCTGTGGCTCCTTGGGTTCCTGAGATTTCCATTGTATTTCTGGCACATTGGGTCTTACGTGGTGCTGAGGAATGGAGGGGAGAGAACATTTGGTCCTTGGTCATAAGTACACACAGGTGACCACCGAGACACCCACTGCCTCTGTGTGGCTCCATTCTGATTTGGTGGCTATCTCAAAGTGCTGTTTTTTTGAAAAATGAATTTTGGTTGTGCCTAGATGGATTAGAAAAGGTGGCTAAGTAAATTTCTTTCGAGAGAGAGACCGAGCGAGCAGGGGAAGGGGGGAGAATCTTAAGCAAGCTCCATGGCCAGGGAAGCCCACCGCAGGGCTCCATCTCACGACCCTGAGATCATGACCTGAACCGAAATCAGGAGTCAGGAGGCTTAACCGACTGAGCCCCTAGGGAGAAGTACATTTCTGCCCATTCCGAAGTCCTTACCACAGTTAACCCAACTGAATTTTACACTGAATGAGGAGATCTTGACAACAGCCACAGCCTGACCTGC
>NW_023249602.1:0-1702 GCF_002007445.2 Ailuropoda melanoleuca | reverse complement strand
ATATGATTTAATAAAATGATACGTTAGTGAATCACAGTGAGATTTTTTTTTAAAGATTTTATTTATTTATTTGACAGAGAGAGAGACAGTCAGCGAGAGAGGGAATACAAGCAGGGGGAATGGGAGAGGNAGAGGAAGAAGGAGGCTCCCAGCAGAGGAGCCTGATGTGGGGCTCGATCCCAGAACGCCGGGATCACGCCCTGAGTCGAAGGCAGATGCCCAACCGCTGTGCCACCCAGGCGCCCACAGTGAGATTTTTAAAATCACCTGAAAGATAGGTATCTTTTAGGATCTACATTTTTAAGTTTTCTGTAAACTAGTTTGTGCCAGATTCTGTTATAACAACTTTGCATGCAGTAAAAGTAATCGTTCAATCCTACTATTCCACCATTATCAAAAGTGTCTTTTCTTTTAAAGACTTTGATTGATTGACTGATTGATTGATTTGAGAGAGAAAGACGGGAGGAGGGAGAAGCGAGGAGGGGCAAAGCAGGAGGGAGAGGAAGAGAGAAAGAATCCCAAGCCGACTCCGCCCTGAGCATGAGCCCAGTGTTGGGCTCAATCTCATAATCCTGAGATCATGACCCCAGCTGAAATCAAGAGTCTGACACTTAACCAACTAAGCCACCCAGGCACCCCAAACTTGTCTTTTAATGAATAATTCTAACCCATACCGATCTTCGTTTTCCTTATATCCTATAACATTTATTCATACTAGTCTCTCCAGTGCTTCATTATATATTGCTGTCCCATGCACACTTACAAAAGACNGAGAAAGACGGGAGGAGGGAGAAGCGAGGAGGGGCAAAGCAGGAGGGAGAGGAAGAGAGAAAGAATCCCAAGCCGACTCCGCCCTGAGCATGAGCCCAGTGTTGGGCTCAATCTCATAATCCTGAGATCATGACCCCAGCTGAAATCAAGAGTCTGACACTTAACCAACTAAGCCACCCAGGCACCCCAAACTTGTCTTTTAATGAATAATTCTAACCCATACCGATCTTCGTTTTCCTTATATCCTATAACATTTATTCATACTAGTCTCTCCAGTGCTTCATTATATATTGCTGTCCCATGCACACTTACAAAAGACCACAAACTTCTTAAAGATACCTTAACGTCAGTAGTACTCAGTAAAATGCAAAACTTAGAAGGTACTTAACAAATACTTATGATTTGAAGTAAAGGCATCTGAGCCAGAATCTGTCCACTATGAACAAGAAAGAATAGCTGCTAACATTCTAATGGATACCAGCTTAATAATTTACTGATAATACTGTACAATTCCTTGTGACTAAAAATAGTTAAAGTAGAATGATTATCAACACCAAGGTGGACTACAAAGCAATGCTCCTTGGAAAGCAGCAAAAGAANGAAAAAGAAAGAAAGAAAGAAAGAAAGAGAGAGAGAGAGAGAGAAAGAAAGAAAGAAAGAAAGAAAGAAAGAAAGAAAGAAAGAAATGGTAGCAAAAACAAAAAAAGAAAGCAGATGTGCAATTGAAAGAGTAAAAAGCAAATGGTAAAGCAAGATGGCTCAGCCCAATGTGTACTTTGTATAAAACAAAATTAATAACAGCCAAATCAATCTTAAAGTAAACAAAATTTCAAAAAGACAAAGTTCTTCAAGAAAAGAACGGCAGATTTTGGATAGGTCATCAATTTTAACAGAAACTTGCCATACTCCCTTCCAACAACGCTGATTTTTT
>NW_023249601.1:0-1613 GCF_002007445.2 Ailuropoda melanoleuca | reverse complement strand
GAGATCATGACCTGAGCCGAAGGCAGGGGCTTAGCTATCTGAGCCACCCACGTGCCCCATTTTTTCCCTTCTTAATAATACAAGCATTGGGGGCACCCGGGTGGTTCAGTCGGTTAAGCACCTAACTTTTGGTTTTGGCTCAGGTTGTAATCTTGTGGTCATGGGATCAGGCCCCTGGTTGTGCTCTATGCTCAGTGTGGAATCTGCTTCAGATTCTCTCTTCCCCCACTTGTGCACTCTCTCTCTTTCTAAAATAAATAAATAAATAAATATTTAAAATAATAATAATTTAAACATTAAAAACTATAAATCTCCAACTAACACTACTTTAGCTAATTCCCACAACTTTTGATATGTTGTATTTTCATTATTATCCAATTAAAAAGTTTTTATAATGTCCTCCTTAACTCCCTCTTTGATCCATGGATTATTTAGAAGTGTGTTGTTTAGTTTTCAAGTGTGTTTTCCTAGATACATTATTATTTCTGGTTTTAACTTAATTCCATTGTGGTTGGAAGACAAATCTTTAACATTTCAATCTTTACAATGTATTGAGCCATTGACCAAGCACATAGTGTGTTGCATGGGCCATGTTATGTGTGTGTTTGGGGAAAATGTGTATTCTGCATTTATTGGTTGTAGTGTCCTGTATGTGTCTGTTAAATCAAGGTGATTCAGATCTTCCATGTCCTTACTGATTTTTTTAATAATAATTTTTTATTATGTTATGTTAGTCACCATACAGTACACCCTTAGTTTTTGATGTAGTGTTCCATAATTCACTGTTCGCGCATAACACCCAGTGCTCCATGCAATATGTGCCCTCCTTAATACCCATCACTGGGTTAGCCCATCCCCCCACCCCCTTCCCTCTGAAGCCCCCAGTTTGTTTCCCAGAGTCCATAGTCTCTTGTGGTTCATTCCCCCTTCTGTTTACCCCCCCTTCATTCTTCCCTTCCTTCTCCTACTGATCTTCCTAGTATTTCTTATGTTCCATAAATGAGTGAAACCATATGATAATTGTGTTTCTCTGCTTGACTTGTTTCACTTAGCATAATCTCCTCCAGTCCTGTCCATGTTGCTACAAATGTTGGGTAATTGTTCTTTCTGANCTTTCTGATGGCTGAGTAATATTCCATTGTACATATGGACCACATCTTCTTAATCCGTTCGTCTGTTGAAGGGCATCTCAGCTCCTTCCACAGTTTAGCTATTGTGGACAATGCTGCTATGAACATTGGGGTGCATATGGCCCTTCTCTTCACTACGTCTGTATCTTTGGGGTAAATACCCACTAATGCAATTGCTGGATCATAGGGTAGCTCTATTTTTAACTTTTTGAGGGACCTCCACACTGTTTTCCAAAGTGGCTCTACCAACTGCATTCCCACCAACAGTGTAAGAGGGTTCCCCTTTCTCCACATCCTCTCCAACATTTGTTGTTTTCTTGCCTTGTCCCTTTTTGCCATTCTAATTGGTGTAAGGTGGTATCTCAATGTGGTTTTGATTTGAATTTCCCTGATGGCTGATGACGTTGAACATATTCTCATGTGTCTGTTAGCCATTTGTATGTCTTCATTGGAAAAGTGTCTGTTCATATCTTCTGCCCATTT
>NW_023249600.1:463-600 GCF_002007445.2 Ailuropoda melanoleuca | reverse complement strand
TCAAAACTGCTGGCGGCAATGGAACGAAAAGGCCCAAAACACGTCCGTCAGAAACAACACCAACAAGGACCATCTTACCACTATCATCACCCTTCGTGAATGGGGAAACATGAGGGAAAGTGGTCGCGGAAGCCTGA
>NW_023249600.1:0-179 GCF_002007445.2 Ailuropoda melanoleuca | reverse complement strand
AAGCCCTTGAAGTCACGACGGCCTTATGGAAGGTGGAACAGGAATCATGGTGCTTTGGTACCGTGAGTGAAACACGACGAACACAGCACTGAGAAAGTGAATTTGGCAAAAACCCGCTTCCAAGGAAATGCTTGCTCCCTGCGGAAATCCTGTGAAAACTGCTGGCGGCAATGGAACGA
>NW_023249599.1:356-919 GCF_002007445.2 Ailuropoda melanoleuca | reverse complement strand
CTGGAGGTGTTTCCCTGGACGCTCTGCTTTATTACCAATGAGAAGGGCGCTGAGCCCTCGAAAATCCAGAACCTTTTAATAAATGCTCCCTTACTCACGAGAGATGATGATTGTTGATATTTCCATGGACTGTGTGGTGTCTCAGAGACCAGTATGGGGCACTCTCCTCAGGTTTCCGCAAACACTTTCCCTCATGTTTCCCTATTCACGAATGGTGATGATAGTGCTAAGACGGTCCCTGTACGGTGTTGTTTCTGAAGGACGTGTTTTGGGCCTTTTCGTTCCATTGCCGCCAGCAGTTTTGACAGGATTTCCCCAGGGAGCAAACATTTCGTTGGAAGCGGGTTTTGGCCGAATTGTCTTTCTCATTGCTGTGTTCTTCATGTTTCACTCACGGTACCGAAGTCCCTTGATTCCTGTTCCACCTTCCAGGAGGCCGTCGTGCCTTCAAGGGCTTACCCCTCTCACTTTGTTTCTTGGTTCTAAGGGCTGGATCCTCCCCAGGCCCCTACACCCAATGTGGAATCGGGGTCCCCAGTGAAAAGGCTGCTGTTCGCTGGAGG
>NW_023249599.1:0-162 GCF_002007445.2 Ailuropoda melanoleuca | reverse complement strand
CCTCATGTTTCCCTATTCACGAAGGGTGATGATAGTGCTAAGACGGTGCCTGTACGGTGTTGTTTCTGACGGACGTTTTTGGGCCTTTTCTTTCCATTGCCACCAGCAGTTTTGACAGGATTTCCCCAGGGAACAACATTTCGTTGGAAGCGGGTTTTGGCC
>NW_023249598.1:0-1620 GCF_002007445.2 Ailuropoda melanoleuca | reverse complement strand
TGGTGGACCTAATGGGATAGAACTTAACATGAGAGGTATTTGAAATACATAGAAAGAGAGTCTTTTTTGCACGAAAAAAAGCTCTGCTCCACAGAGGTATGCAATTAACCACAAGAGGGTAAACCTAACGCTCCAGGGAGTCTTACNGCTCCAGGGAGTCTTAAGCCTTATAACGTTTTATGGTTATAAGCTGAGTGGCTACTGAGGACTTTCTGTCTTTCTTTTTTTTTTTTTTGGTGTTTATTTTTGTTTTATTTTTAGATAATAAATTACATAGATAGCTCTACAGTTAAATTAGAAATAAAATGTATACATATGTTCCTAATATTTTAATGGTCCAATACAATAATTGTATACAATTCTAAACTTGGAAAATGCTGTGAGATCAAATGATCTCAATTCTCATTTTACATGTCATGAAATGAATGCCAGTTAAAATGCTGTACATGAGGAGATATGAAATTACCAATTTTTCAAATAAATATAAATAATTTAATGGATATTCTTTCAGTGCTACTTTGTAACTAACTCAAATGCTTTTATGCTATTTTTGAATAGAAGTCTTCTAATTTTATAGATTATCACAAAATGCCTATTCTCTAAGATAGTACTTGATAAAAGGAGTCTTGACATTTTGATATTATTTATTGAAACAAATGGATAGGCATTATCATCATCAACTGAAAGACAATTTATTCTGATTTCTTAATAAGAACAATTTAATTTTATAAGTTTAGAGAATTTTCCTGCACTTCAGATATATAAATATATGTAGCTTTCTTTTTAGTGAAAATACCAATAAAATACTAAAATAAAAATCAACCTAAGTCTCTCGTGGCAAAAATACTGTTACACAGTCCTCTTAACTTACAAGAAAAATAAAATGTAGAGATTTTCCTGTGACTCTAAAGGGGTGGGGCTCTCAGTTACAGGGGTGTTAAATCACATGGTTCAAAAACAACAGGTATATTTAATGGAAATCAAAATTAGTTGTNAATTAGTTGCATTAAGGTAACAGTTAACAATTTTCAAAGAGTTCATTGAACATTACATTTAATTTTTCTTTTGGCAATAAAAACCATTAGAGTTTCATTTTATTGGCTGTAATATTTTGTAAATGCAAATAAAGAAATTTTACTTAAAGTGTACTCATCCAATCATTTTCAGGTAAAAACAATGTGCTCGAAACGGATTCCTATTATTGTAAAAAGAAAAATGGTGTAATCAAAATGAGGACATTTATAGTTGGAAATACCAGAGAAGCACAAATAAGAAGAATTAATTTGAAAATCCACCACCTTTTCCTCCAGCGAAGTATCGTGCTTTTCCGAAGCTGAGTGCTCACAGCGCAGTTAATTTCTCTGTGGATTCTAGTGCTTTGTTCCTTATGAACTGACACTGTCAATTGTGATTTTTTTTTTCCACTCGAAGCACTATTAAACAAACTAACATGCTCCACTAGGCATACAGAACTTGCAATATACACCAGGCCACATTCTACCCTTTGCTGCCAACGGGGCTCCTAAGTTACTTTTGCAAGTATTACTCATTACAGAATCATCTCCATTATTTCCACGTAATGCTCCTTTCATTCTACCTTACTCCCTCAAAAGGGATTTT
>NW_023249597.1:762-1012 GCF_002007445.2 Ailuropoda melanoleuca | reverse complement strand
GCTCACAGGGCGCCCATCCCCATCCCCCCTTGGAGGGGACATGGAGACTCTACCCAAACAGGGTTTTCTGATACTGGCCGGCAGGACCCTCCCCCAGAAGGCAGGCTGAAAAATCAAGCAGCCCACAACCCGGAGTGCCTGAGTGGCTCAGTCATTAAGTGCCTGTCTTCGGATTAGGGTGTGATCACAGCATTCTGGAAAGGAGTCCCTCAACGGGCTTCTCCACCGGGAGCCTGCTTCTTCCTCTCCC
>NW_023249597.1:0-596 GCF_002007445.2 Ailuropoda melanoleuca | reverse complement strand
CACGGCCTGGGTCCCAGTCAATAACTTGGGCTCTGGGCAACCCCGCAATCTCTCCTCATTAGAATGACGAGGAGAAGTCCCCCCCAGCAAAGAAAAGATAATGAGTTTGTGGCCTCTGCCAAGAATTAATACATATGGATGTATCCCAATTATCAGAAATGGAATTCAGAGCAACAATGGCCAAGATGACGAGTAGACTTGAAAAAAGTATTAACGAAAATGTTAGTGAGCATATAGAATCCCTAAGGGCAGAAATGAGAGCGAATCTGAGAGAAATTAAAAATTCTATGAGCCAAATGCAGTCAAAACTAGAGGCTCTGACAGCCAGGGTCACCGAGGCAGAAGAATGCATTAGCGAATTGGAGGATGGGTTAGGAGAAGAAAAACGACAATAGAAGCTGGTCTNTCTTAAAAAAATCCACACCCACGAATGTAGATTACGGGAGATTACTGACTCTATGAAACGATCCAATGTCAGAATCATCAGCATCCCTGAAAGGGTGGAGAAAAACAGGTCTAGAAGAAATATTTGAACAAATTGTAGCTGAAAACTTCCCTAATCTAGCAAGGGAAACAAGCATTCATGTCCAAGAGGC
>NW_023249596.1:959-1157 GCF_002007445.2 Ailuropoda melanoleuca | reverse complement strand
CCTTTGGTCTCTGTTTTTAAAACCCTTCCAATTTTATTCACATCAATATTGAGTTAGTTCTGCAGATCCGAGACGCTGGTCCCAGTGCATGGAAACGGTCTTATTTTGAACGTGTCTATCCATGTCAACAATAGACATGTCTTAAGTCATCGTGGCATTAATTTAAATCAAATTAAAATAATTATAAATCAAAGTTAA
>NW_023249596.1:0-619 GCF_002007445.2 Ailuropoda melanoleuca | reverse complement strand
CTCCCTCCTTCCTGGGGCCCTGATGAGCCCAGGGACACCCCTGACACTTGCCAGCCTCTGTGGGCTGCGGGTGGAGCTGCAGGAGCCAGCAGGTCACTCAGGAAAGGCGGGCAGTGGGACTGCACGCCGACCAGCATCTGCCTCACACGATCATTTTCTTTCCTTAGCTCCTCAAACTTTCTTTGGCTGGATGCAGCTGCCACCCAGCTTTTAGCCACTCTGTCGTGATGGGCGGCGACAGCCTTGTGAGAGTGGCAGGTGTCTCTCTCCAGCTCTTCGCCCTGGTCTTGGGCTATTTTCTTGTACAGGTTTCGAACCTGGCACGAGAAGTTCATCTCCCTATACAGGCCGGCCAGCTTCTTCTTCAGGGCCAAGCACCGATCTTCTTCTGGAAACAGTTTTCTGTGAAGTTGCAGGATGTGTTGGTCCTGTTCATCTGGTACATTCTGGACTTTCAGATTCAGCTGCTGAATCCCACAGTCGAGCTGGGAATTTTCCTCCTGCAAGGATGCTTCCTGGGTTTGCAGACTGTGTGTTCGTCGTGTCAACACTGCGATCTCTGCCCTTTCTGCCCACGGTTGTGTGGCTCTGGCTTGCTGTTGGCCATCGGGACTTGGAA
>NW_023249595.1:0-2839 GCF_002007445.2 Ailuropoda melanoleuca | reverse complement strand
TTCCCAATTAGCGATGAGGAAAAGAGCCCCAAGGAGCTCGTGCGGGCTTGCGCAAGAGGGCACAGAGAGTCCATTTCAGAGCTTGGATTCAGACGCAAGCAGCCTGACCCCTCAGCTCACACTTGTAACCACTGTATGATCACCATGTCTAAGAAAATCCATGAGGGACTATTCTTAGTGTTTTCTCTACCAGAAATGTTTTGATTCCTAAACACTTTTTTTTTTTTATTTTGTTCACTGTATGTTATGAAAAGGGTGTGTTTCCCTTTTCCCACTGGTGCCCAAATACCGATAGCCCCAAGTGTGGCTTAGCAGATGCACAGAACTTCGAGGAATGTGTGTGGTGAACCAACCTTATATTGACACCACATGAAATTTTTACTCTTATTTTCCCTTTGCCTCATTTTACCTCATTTTGTTTCTCATCAGCTTTAATTCACTTTTTTATTGTTATACTGCGCATATGCTATACAAATACAAGGTGACAAGACAGAAACATATCGTTTCTCTAGCACTTCCTATACGACTTCTAAGTGCCACAGACCTTTCCTCTCCAGCTGCACCATCATAAAATATCATTATGAAAATGAGCCAGGATTGAGTTTCAGTCATAAACATACTTTACCAGAGAGCTTTCACCCAGTCAATTAACATACAGTGTATCACATGGGAGAAAATTTGTCCAGAGCCCAGTTTGTCATCGATAGATAAGAAAAAGGTAGTTAATGTAAATTGCATTTCTAAAATTCATTCCACTTACGGTTCAGGAAGGACCTTGAGACTACAGTCTAAAGATTGCAATAAGAGTGAGTAACGTGGTGGCCACTCACCATTTATGTGAGCATCTCTCTCCAGAGAGCACTTTGCCGTTGTCCTATTTACTCCTCCTCGTTACACCTGTTTGGTTGCTCTTGTGTGTTACAAGAGCCCTGAAACTCGAGCAAACATTAGTGGCAGTTCCCCAGAGCACTTGCTTAAACTATGTTAAGAGACCTGCTTCAAACCAAGCTCATATAAGTACTGATTGCCCTGTGTGGGGAAGGGCTCCATTTTAAACATGGCTGACCACGTGAGGCGCTGAGTCTATTCACCTGGGTAGTAGTGACGCTGATGACCTCCACATGGCCCATCTGTTTTCACTTAGCAGGATAATCAGATCAGGCTTAGACTTCAAACACTTAACCAGTTGTTATATATATATTTTTTTAAGATTTTACTCATTTATTTGAGAGAGAGAGAGAGCACAAGCGGAGTGAAGGGCAGAGGGAGAAGGAGACTCCCCTCTGAGCAGGGAGCCCAACGCAGGACTCGAGGCTAGAACTTGGGATCATGACCTGAGCTGAAAGCAGCCACTTAACCGACTGAGCCCCCAGGCACCCCCCAGTTGTTTTATTTTATTTTTTCTAAAAGATTTTATTTATTTATTCGACAGAGATAGAGACAGCCAGTNATTCGACAGAGATAGACAGCCAGTGAGAGAGGGAACACAAGCAGGGGGAGTGGGAGAGGAAGAAGCAGGCTCATAGCAGAGGAGCCTGACGTGGGGCTCGATCCCACAACGCCGGGATCACGCCCTGAGCCGAAGGCAGACGCTCAACCGCTGTGCCACCCAGGCACCCCCCCCCCAGTTGTTTTAAAACAACAAAATAAGGGGCGCCTGGGTGGCTCAGTCAGTTAAGCAACTGACTCTTGGTTTTGGTTCAGGCTGTGATCTCAGGGTCATGATCTCAGGGTCATTAGATTGAGCTCCTTTGTCGGACTCTGAGCTCAGCTTTGCTTGAGACTGTCTCCCCCTCTCCCTCTTCCCCTCCCCCTCTCCCTCTGCTCTCTCTCTCTCTAAAGTAAGTAAATAGATCTTAAAAAGAAACCCAAATAACATTTTGTTTCATTGTAGAAAACTGAAAAATACATAAATATACAAAAAGAAGAAAATAAATACGCCACCAAAATGGTCTTCTAAGCCATGGGAATGTGGGTGAATTATTTCCAGATTTGGATTCATACACACACACATGTGCACACACATGTGCACCATACAATGTAGGCATATATGTATGAATGTGTGTGCACATGTGTGTGCATGGAGATACATGTGTGTATATGCGTGTAGATATGTGTGTGTATGTGTGTATATGCGTGCATGTACACGTGTGTCTGGACAGGTTTGTATGTGCATGCGTGCATATGTATGCATGTGTGCGTGCATGTATATATGTGTGTATGTATGCAGGTAGCTTCACAAATCAAGCCCAGCAGTCGGGAATGTAAACTTCCACTCAATTCCCTGGTAGACTGTATTCCCATTTACCATCACCTGGTTTCTCGGTTCTGCTGGAAGATTTTCCTTTCCTGCCACCCCGCAGCCTGGCTTGACTGTGTCCCTTCTCGCCTTAGCCAATGAAACAGAAGGAAACTGAAATGAGAAAGGTAAGAGCCAGCACACAATTCACCACATTCTCTCTCTTCTGCTTTCCACGACAGCTGCTCTGTCAGCCTGCCCTTCAAAGCGACGACAAAGACACAGCCGCAGCACCCTGCCCTGCTGCCCCTCTGTGGAAGTGTCACGTGACTGGAAATCAACCTTCTGGGGTAAAACCGCTATGGTTTGGGGACTGTTTGTTATCACAGCATCATCTAGCCGGTCCTGGTTGCCATGCTACCTTCACTGAAACCAGTTGCAATCAGCTTCAAATGCCCATGCCAAAGCCGTAAAAGTGACCATACCTTAAGAAGATCAGACTAAAGACCATAAACGTCTACACCAACATGGTTCTCAGTCACCAGTGATTTAGATGGTTCTCTTAGAAGGCCACGGTTTAAGGTAGGATCTTGGATTTTG
>NW_023249594.1:595-1139 GCF_002007445.2 Ailuropoda melanoleuca | reverse complement strand
CTCCACTCCTCGTGATGATGCTGTGAGGGTATTCCTAGTCCCCAGTGAAGTCATGCAATGCAGCCAGTGATCAGACATCAGGATGGATGGTGCAAGTGGATTTTCACTGAGAACATGACACACACATTTAAGTGACAGGATAGTATGCAATTAAACCTACATACATACTATGGAAGTGAAGGGAAATGTAAGCAACGGGGTCAAAAAGAGGAATGGGAGTTCCAAGCAGCAGGCTGGAGTAGTCGGGGCTCGGGGGTGTCTCGTGGAGGAAGTGACCAGGAGACTTGTCACTGGTTACCACGGTGCAGCACCAGGGTAAGCGCTCTGTCTGACCCGGGACCGCAGGGGCCTTGGGGGCGTTCTAGCTCCAGGCCATCTCCAGACTGCAAATTGGCCTGAGCTTAGCCTCTGTGGTCTGTGTTCTTTGCGCCTGGGGGTGGCTCTTTCTCTGCTGCTTGTTTTGTTTTCCTCTGAGCTGCACTATTTTGTGTGGTACTTTTAATTGACACACATTCTTTCTGAAAATAAGTGGAATAGAAGTCAT
>NW_023249594.1:0-513 GCF_002007445.2 Ailuropoda melanoleuca | reverse complement strand
TTTCAAATCTTTTGGTCTAAGGCATTACTAAATGTGAGTAAAACAAAAAATGCAAAATTAGAGCAAAATATTTTATCTGTTTTATTAAAAGATGCATCCTAAATTCCTAGTTTGTGGTACAAATNGTGGGACGATGGGATTTTTCTTTTTTTTGTAATTTTCTCCTTTTTTTATGCTTTTCCATTTTTAAAAATACACATATGTTTTTTTATAATCAGGAGAAAGGCATTTTATTTTATTTTATTTTTTTTTTTTTAGAGCAAAATATTTTTATCTGTTTTATTAAAAGATGCATCCTAAATTCCTAGTTCCTGGTACAAAGAGATACTCAATTACTAATCGTTGATCAATCAGTAGTATGTGGTTGACACATTGTATCTTGATTTCATCAACATAATTAACAAGGCTCTTGTTACTTAGGGAATGATTAAGGAAATAAGAGTGAATAACAAGCACAATTAAGTAAACTAATCATTAGTTCATGATCTTTCTCAATGTTCATTTATTAGTGAA
>NW_023249593.1:1327-1599 GCF_002007445.2 Ailuropoda melanoleuca | reverse complement strand
GGCTATAGAGGGAGACACAGAAGGGCACTATATTATTCTTAAAGGAAGTATTCAACAAGTGGATATGACAACAAGTGGATATGCTCCCAACATGGGAGCAGCAAGATACACAAGCCAGCTCTTAACCAGAATTAAGAGACATATAAATAATAATACACTAATAGTAGGGGACCTCAACACCCCACTATCTGAAATAGATAGAACACCCTGGCAAAAACAAAGCAAAGAATCAAAGGCTTTGAATGCTATACTCGATGAGTTGGACCTCATAG
>NW_023249593.1:667-960 GCF_002007445.2 Ailuropoda melanoleuca | reverse complement strand
ACCTAGCCATCCAAGCCTCACTCAAAAGAATAGAAAAATCTAAAATGCAGTTTTTATATTTTCACCTCAAGAAGCTGGAACAGCAACAGAGGGACAGGCCTAATCCACTCACGAGGAAGCAGTTGACCAAAATTAGAACGGAAATCAATGAATTAGAAACCAGTAGTACAGTAAAGCAGATCAACAGGACTAGAAGCTGGTTCATAGAGAATCCATAAAATTGGCAGACCACTGGCAAGACTTATCCAAAAGAAAAGGGAAAGGACCCAAATTATTAAAATTATGAATGAAAA
>NW_023249593.1:0-179 GCF_002007445.2 Ailuropoda melanoleuca | reverse complement strand
AATAATACCTATTCTCTTAAAGCTATTTCAAAAAATAGAAACAGAAGGAAAGCTACCAAACTCATTCTATGAGGCCAATATTACTTTGATCCCCAAAAAATGCAAAGCCCCCCTCAAGAAGGAGAATTACAGACCGATTTCCCTAATGAATATGGACGCCAAAATCCTCAACAAGATCC
>NW_023249592.1:0-11625 GCF_002007445.2 Ailuropoda melanoleuca | reverse complement strand
TCAGCTTTACTGCCTCTACCACAGACACTGAGGGGGGCCATGTAGTGAGATGGTCAAGTCAAAAGATGGAAACAGCTTAGGGAGCTTCCCTTCAAAGCTGCTAAAGCTCCAAAAGACTTTGCATAAATAAGAACAAAATTCTAATGTGCAAAGCAACTGAGATTTGGAGATTTCCCCCAACCCCTACATAACATAACTTAGCTCATTCTAAATACTACAGGAAGCAAAAAACAGAAGTGGGGAAGTTAATGTTTTCTAAACCTTTTATCTTGGATTGTCATTTGGTTTGATTAATATAATAAAGAAAAGAGGATATATTAAATTATGATTGTTAGGAATAGAAAGATAAGCATCACCATATTGAAAAGCATAGTAGAACATAATTAGCAAGGCAAAAAAGGGAAATAACACAAGTATAATAAAGCCAGCAAAATAATAAAGAGAAAAAGGAAGCAAAAGCAATGTAAAATAAATAGCCAACATAAAATAAAATGCAAGTAATAAAAACAATTATACCATTTATAACACTAACTGTGAACATGCTGAATTTCTTGATTAGAGAGGATAATTGTTAGAATGGGTAAAAACAAAATCTACACATATGTTGTTTACCAAAAAAAATTTAAAATAAAGTGATAAAAACAAGTTAGAAATAAGAGACAGGCAAAAGATTCCTAGACAACCGTGAACAACAGAAATTAATCTTGAGAAAGCAGGAGAGAGACTAAAAAGAGGAGAAAACAAACCAGGAGGAGCTAAACGATGAATTTTAAAACTGAAATTCATAAATGAGAAAAGAAAATGAGAAAAGAAAATGAGTTTTGTTTTAGCAAACAAAACTGGGTGGTTCTCTTTAGCAAGAGTAATGAAACAGATAAACCTTTAGGGTTGCCTGGGTGGGTCAGTTGGTTAAGCGTCTGCCTTCAGCTTAGGTCATAATCCTGGGGTCCTGAGATCAAGCCCCGCTTTGGGCTCCCTGCTCAGAGGGAAGACTGCTTCTCCCTCTCTCAGCTCATGCTCTCTCTCTCTCAAATAAATAAAATAAATAAATAAAATCTTTAAAAAAATAGATAATTCTTTAGAAGTTCAATACACACACAGATTGTATAAGGGAATATCTTTTGATTAATTAACTATTTCTGGTCACTAGATGCAGATGCTTACCATATAGCTGGGCGATTGTGGCGGTTGTGTGCATCTCTCAGGACCTTCATAATTAAAACTATTGGCAACATCTAAATATTCATCAGTTGAAGGCTGGGTAAAGCAGCGATACAATAGCCACCAAATGGAACACTTGACATTAAACAATATATGATAATGTACATATACAGTTGTAGCCATGGAAAGGCACCCACAATTTTAAAAATAGACAGGCTACACACATCATGTACAATATGATCATGTAATTATTTCTATGTACTTTATAAAGGGAAATACCTGAAAGGATTTGGATGATAGAATTTTTAGTGATATTTTTGCTACCTTCTTGTTAACTCTTTTTTAGGATTTGAATTACTTTTCTGTATTAATATTGCTTTTATAACGAGGAAATACAATTTTCACTTTGAAAAACAGAAAAAAAATCATGAGTTCTGGGCATTTTTAACGAATGAGCTCAGAGAGAGGTCACAAATATTTCAAAATTATGTACTGATCATTTTTGTATATAATTCAGTCTTAGGGAACATAGTCAAAGAGAGGGCTAAGTTTAGATTTAAAATCATTGAATGAAACAACACGTATTACTTTTTGCTTCATAGTAAGTTTAGTTCATTATCTGCCTGTAAAAAATGCAAAGGGAAGGCAGATACTGGGTTCCTTGCAGAATAACAATTAATAGTTACCTAATAATTGAGCTTGGCCTACCAAAAAAGTTATTTAACTTTGGATTCATTCAGAACTTTCTAAACTTCTCCCAGGTTTCTTACCTTATTTGTGAGATAAGTTTTAGCATTTTTCCTATTTCGTATTAATATGTAGACATATTTTACAAAAATAGAAACTATATTAACCCATACATTAAGCCAATTTATAATTTCAAGAAGACACATTTAAACACAGGAGGTTGTCAAGATAATCTGATGAGTTTAAGTATATAGAAACAGTTGGCTGATAGACAAGGCTAATTAAATGTACTTATCTCCTGTATATGGAAACTGCATTTCTGAAGTCATTGTTGAGTAAGGGGCACAGGTTTTGCTTTCTTGCTGCTGATTCAGAGTGGTCTCTACTTTCTATTTGAACAAGTATTCTTAAATGTTTCATATCTCCCAATTAATCTTTAATTTAAACTATTTTGACCTATTCTCAGTAAATTTGGCAACAAAAAATTCTTCCCTAAAGAAGACAGTAAAAATCATGAGGTAAAAATCTGACTATCATTTGGATCTTAATCTAGTCAATCTAAATATATTGAGGGCCTAAAAACATGTGACTTTGTTGCGACTATTAAGAATACAAAAGGGAATAGAATAGAGTAACTTTCCTTCAAACATCTTAACAGAAACCTGAGAAGAATAATGTGAGATTCATAATTATAAGAAAAATTATAATAATGTTTGTTAGAAATACTTTTCTAATATAAAACTACAATGAAGAGAAGTTATTTATTAGGTATGTATTTAAGGGCTTACTATGACTTAAGTACTAGGATATATATATCTCTACCAAACAAAGTATATAATGCCTCTGGCCTTCAAGGAAATGAGTTAATTGAGGAAAGTTTGGCTCCAGACTCAATAATTGGCTTCTATTAAACATGGCGTCCTGTCATTCTTACTGGTGATACATAGCTCTTCAAAGTATATACCACATCAGTGGATGATTTATATCTCACAAATAATTTATTTTATTTTATAAACTAAGAAATAGTATCTGCATCAATACATTTTATATAATTCATAAATAAATATTTTAAAATAAAGTATAAAAATTCCACCCTTTTTGGTTTTACAAAATGCCTT
The DNA here is from genome assembly GCF_002007445.2 of Ailuropoda melanoleuca. Lineage (NCBI taxonomy): Eukaryota > Metazoa > Chordata > Mammalia > Carnivora > Ursidae > Ailuropoda > Ailuropoda melanoleuca. Next base: position 8,659 of record NW_023249592.1, on the reverse strand, counting down.
ATTTCAACACTATCTCACATAAGGATTGGTGGAAAAGAAGTATATGGAAAATAAGTATAATGTAGTGTTCATCATAGAAGGCAGAAATGCTCTCTGCCCGCCTCCAGCCCCAAAGATGTCTAGACCTGTATCATTGCATATTACGGCAAAGGGGAATTAAGCTGACCTTAAAACAGAGAAATTGTCCCTGGTTATTTGATAAGCCAATTTGAGACAGCTTCTTAGAAGTGGAAAGGGGAGGCAGAAAGGATGTATGAGAAAGATAGGCAGTGATGGGAAGAAAGGAAAGAAGGAAGGAAAGTATAAAGGAAGGAAGAAGGAATGAAGGGAGGGCTACTGAGAGAGCAGTGGGAAGGGTTACCATAAATTATAAAGCTTCTGCTTTAGAATCCCTTCACCTTCCACTCCTGATTTATTAAGAATTCATTTTCAGTTCAAGCACAGTACCTAAGGTATGGCCATGGTAATTATATATTTAGGAAGTTTTCCCCTCCACAGATCCATGAATAATGGCTACAGCAACAGGAAGGCCAAAGGTATATATAAAAAGAGATCCTAAATGTAGAATGGAAAGAAAACGTGAATTTTAAAACCATTATACAACATATGAGTATTCCCTTCTTTACTTGAATTAGATCAGTGGCTGGGACTTAGAAATTTGTTTTTAATCAAAATTTTGTCCCAGCGTTATTTATAGCAATATACTTTAAGCTGTGTAAGAGAAAATATTTACATGGTAGACCACTTTCTATTTCTCATAATTTGCCCAAAGTCAGATTGTATTCTGCATTCCAAAATTTATCCTTTTCTTCTTTTTCTAAGTCCATTTTTGGAGCTATGTTCTCACTGTTTGAATTTATACCATTATAGGGCATACTTATTTGTCTCAGTTAACAATCCATCTTATGAATATCAGAAATAGAAGAGTGAGCTGAAAAAAATCAGGGTGCTGACTTTATTGATTACATTTTACAAAATTTGAATTTTCCCATTGAGCAAAATTTTCTGAACTTTAAGCCCACGGATATGTAGATATGTCTAACACATTGCAATACCTCAGTGAATTTATTTGCAAAGCATTTCTAAGGTCATTTTTCAAAAAAAATCTATCTCAGTCATTAAAAGTATCTTTTAGCCTTACAAAATATAAATTTATAAGAAAAGAAAACTTTGCAAAATAATAATACCACTTAAAATATTGAATACAAAAATATATTGTACAGTGCATTGTATTCAAATATATTGCTAGGTATCATGTTTATGTATATGTGTAAAAATTTTTCACTCAAATACATGAAATATGGACTATTAGGGAATGATGACTTTGAAATTTTGATCATGTGGAAGCTCCTAAGCAAATCTTTGTTACAGTTAGTATAAACTTATTTGATTGTTTTGTATATTGACCAAAAATAACTGAATTCACAGTGATTTATTCTGTGAAATTATTTAGAATATGATTATAATAATTCAGTGGCATTTAATTCAAACACCCTCTAAGCAGGTTTTTGCTGCTTCACATTAACTGGTTCATTTGGATTATCTCATATTGCTTCCACCCATGATATCATGCATAGTGGGAGTAGTCTTTGTTTCTGAATTTTGATATGTTCTTACAGCTGTTCACTGAAAACCAACTAGCTGATGAACAAACATTAGATAAAGTGGCTTATGAATCAAATATCAAGCTGGATTTTTGAATTACTATTTTCCAAATTTTTGTCAACTTCCAATATTAAAGTTAGTCACTTCTATTCAAAAGTAGTTCAGCCTAAATATATTTTAAATTAAAAGTCTCTTTAAAGACCTTGATAATTAATCTTTCATTCCATGACCTTTCTTATGTTAAATCTCTTTCCATGGAGCACAAAATCTTCTAAATACTCAATGCATTGCTATTCCAATTAGATGGATATTTCACAGTCTTCCTCTTTTCACAATATCATCTATCTCACAAATTAAAAAAAACACTTTATAGATACAGTTTTGATGAGAATGCTACTGATTGATCTATCATTGTGTACACACATACAGGTAATATGGTAATAATAAAATACTCATATAGGTACATGGGTAAATAACAATAAAAACATCTGTTCTATTATTTAGACTAAGGACAAAATATAACCAAATCTTCATCTCAATCAACTATCAATTTCTACATATTTGTTTGTCTTGAACATTTTGTCTTGAACAAATAAGTATCAAAACACTTATCTTTTCCTGGAGTTTCTCCCCAAATGTAGAACACCCTCCCACAAGCTGGTCTGGATTTTCCAGATGGTGCTTTTTATGTATGCTTCATAGACCAAAATAATCAGTCTATATCGCAATCCCATACCTTACCAGAGATGGGAGACAGTGCAAGTTCAGAGAAGACTCACCAGTGAGAGAGGAAAATAATTGAAAGAAGAAAACAACCAGCATATATTTTTCCTAATGCCTAAAGCAGAGCAAAGTTCATCTGTCCACCAAATGCCATCTTTGGCACAGAGTTAAGAGAAAAAGAAGATGAAGAAAAAGAATAATGGGTAAAGTTTCTCCAAGGGCAAAGTAAAGCAAGAGAAAGACAGAATCATCTGAAATTACTCTGGAGGGTCAAAACCATGCTATGTAAGCACTTTGGCAGGCTTGTGGGACCATTTAAAAGTGAGGTCATACCCAAGAACTGCTTACCAGGAACAATGGCCCCCACAAATGATGAGCCACTTACTATTGTACAATATGATTAAAGATGAGCATACTGACTTCTCTCTAGGGAAAGTAGAAGTGGGAGATCTAATGGACAACTTTCCTTAACTTAGATTCCATCGTGTTATGCATCTGATTTTTCCCTTCCAGCATTAAATACATTTTTACTCACCTTTGAAACCAAAGTTGAAATAAAGAAATCTGTTTATTTATATATTAGTTTTATGAGAAAACATTAATAAAAAAATAGCAAATGTTAATTTTCATTAATAATTTATCATGGAATATAAGCAATAAATGATAAATTTTAAAATAATTTTGCTTTTCCTCCAGAGTATGAACATGTGCATTTAAAGAGTTAAATATCAGAGTTTGTGGAGAAGATGGTGGAGTAAGAGGATCCTGACTCACCTCATCCCACAGATACACCTAAATAACACTCACATCAGTGTAAATAACCCAGAAAATGACCCCAAATCAGGCAGAACAGACTTTCCACAGCTAAATGTAGAAAAGAGGCCACATCAAAGAGATGCAGAGATGTGGTTGGGAGCCAACTAACCTGCAGAAATATCAGCAGGAGGGAGGGATGCTGGAGGCATGAAGAGGGGAGAGGAGCAGACCCAGCCCAGGCACCCCACGCATGGGGGATCCACAAGAGGAAAATGAATCCCCATAATATGTGGCTTTGAAAACCAGAAAGTGACAACTTTGCAAATTCCTACAATCAATGGGGCTTAACACCTAGAGCCTTAAAAATCTGTGGACTCGGCTCTGGGAGGGCAGAGGGTGATAGGAAACTGAGTCCCTGACCTTAAGAGACAGCATAATAAATGGCCTGGTTGATATATAGCATAGAAGCAGCAGTTTTAAAAATGCCTGGGGTTTATGGGAGAGAGATTTATTTACTAATAGCAGAGCCTGTGCTGGTGGGACAGGGATCTTTGGGAGACGTCACCAAGAACAAAAGTGCTGGTGGGCATAATTTCCCTTCCCTGCCACGCAGCCTAGATACACAGACAATTGTGGAAACAGCACAGTGGGTACCAACACAGCAGGAACTCTCTCTACCTACCTTGCTAACAGAATGCCCCACCTTGGCACTCTTCTGTGAATCTACCCCCTCTATTCCAGTCTTGGCCAGAGTTTTTCCTGGCGGCTGAAGGTCCCCTCTTGCAGTGAACCAGCATGGACCTTGCTCAGTCCCACCGCTTAGTCCCATATTCTGCAGAAACCCATCTTCTAATACACCCTCAGCAGGAGTCCAAACAAAGCAGTGCCACAAACCTACAGTGTGCAAACAGCCCTAACAAGGGGAAGCCCCATTCCAAAATGACTCCTATCTGAGGACAGGGGAAGAAATCTCCAGTCTTACTGTGGCCCTCACAGTAGTCTGGGATCAGACATCAGACATGAATGACAGCACAGTTCAGTGCTACTGTATTTCTGGCAAATGCCCAGTCTGAATTAAGTCAAGCTAAAGGCAGCCCCAGATTAGCTCAATAGCAACACAGGGAACAATTCCTACCCACAATAGGCAAAGAGAGTCATTGCAGATGACTAAAGGCAAAAGTGGCTCAGCCACAATAGTAGGGAACACACGACAAACATTGGAGACACCCCTGAAGCACCAGATTCTGGCGAACAGGGAATATTACACTGCAAGGCACTACAGGACCTCTTCTTCATAAGGCAACTACTTTCAAGAGCAGGAGATGTAGTTTACTTTCCTAACACATAGGAATAGACACAGAGATTTAGACAAAATGAGGAGATAAAGGAATATGTCCCAAATGAAGGAACAGAACAAAATCACAGCAAGAGAGCTAAATGAAGAGAGATGATATGCTTGATAGTTTAAAGTAATGATCATAAAGGTATTCAATGAACTTGAGAAAAGGCTGGAGGACCTCATTGAGACCCTCAAAACAGAGATAGACACATAAAAAAAGAACCAATCAAAGATGAAGAACTCATTAACTGAAAATAAAAACACACCAGATGGAATAAATAGAAGACAAGAGGAAGTAGGAGAATGGCTCAGTGACCTAGGGGATAGAGTAATGGAGATCAAGTTAATTGTGCTAATGAATAGGAGAGAGGAAAATAATAATAAAAGATGAAAATAGACTTTGGCAACTCAGTGACACAATCAAGGGTATTAATATTCACACTACAGGGTTCCCAGAAGGAAAAGAGAGAAGGGGGCAGAAAAATTTTTTGAAGAAATAAATAGCTGAAAACTTCCTCTGGGGAAGGAAACAGAAATCCAGAAAAAGGAAATCAAAATATGCACAGAGACAAATGAGAATGAAAACATAACAGTCCAAAGTCTCTGGAGTGCAGCAAAAACTATTCTACAAGGGAAGTTTTTAGTAATAAAGGGCTACTTCAAGAAGCAAGATAAATCTCAAATAAACAACATAAACTTACACCTTAAGGAACTAGAAAAAGAAAAACAAACCTAAAAAGAGTAGAAAGAAAGAAATAATAAAGATTAGAGCAGAAAGAAACAAAATAGAAACTAAAAACAAAAAACAAAAAAAACCCAACAGAACAGATCAGTGAAACTGGGAGCTGGTTCTTTGAGAGATCAACAAAATCAATAAACCTCTAACCAGAATCAAAAAGAGAGGGAGAGAGGGTCTCAAACAAAATCAGAAATGAAAGAGGAGAAATAACAACTGCCACCACAGAAATAGATAGGATTATGAGAGATTATTATGAAAAAACATATGACAACAAATCAGACAACCTAGAAGAAATGGATAAATTCTTAGAACCATATAACCTCCCAAAACAGAATCAGGAAGAAATAGAGAAATTGAACAGACTGATTACCAGCAATGAAATTGAATCAGTAATCAAAAAAACTCTCAACAAACAAAAGTACAGTACCAGATAGCTTCACAGGTGAATTCTAGAAAAGACTTAAAGAGTTAGCACCTATTCTCAAACTATTCCAAAAGATAAAAGAAGAATGAAAGCTTCCAAATTCATTCTATGAGGCCAGCATTACCCTGATACCGAAACCAGATAAAGACAATAAAAATGGGGGCGGGAAGAGAACTACAGGCCAATATCTCTGATAAACATAGATGCAAAAATTCTCAAGAAAATATTAGCTAACTGAATCAACAGTACATTTAAAAAAGTCATTCACCACGATCAAGTGGTATTTATTCCTGGGATGCAAGGGTAGTTCAATATTACCAAATCAATCAACATGGTACATCACATCAACAAGAGTAAAGATAAAAACCATAGGATCATTTCAATAGATGCATAAAAAGCTTTTGACAGAGTGCAACTTTCATTCATGATAAAAACACTCAACAAAGTAGGTTTAGATGGAACACACATCAACATCATAAAGACCATATATGAAAAACCCACAGCTAACATCATACTCGATGATGAAAAGCACCCTTTCCCTTAAGGTCAGGAAAAGGGCAAGGATGTCCTCTCTCACCACTTTCATTTATCACAGTACTGGAAGTTCTGGCCACAGCAATCAGACAACAGAAAGAAATAAAAGGCATTCAAATTGGTGAAGAAGAAGCAAAATTTTCCCTATTTGCAGATGAGATAATACTACATATGGGAAACCCAAAAGATTCCACCAAAAACTCCTAGAACTGAGAAATGAATTCAGTAAGTTTATAGGATACAAAATCAAGATACAGAAATACATTGGATTTCTATACACTAATAACAAAGTTGCAGAAAATGAAATTAAGAAAACAATCCCATTTATAATTACATAAAAATGATAAAATACCAAGGAATAAACTTAACCAAAGAGGTAAAGGACCTGTACTCTGAAAACTATAAAATACCAATGAAAGAAATTGAATATAACACAAAGAAATGGAAAGATATTTCATGCTCCTGTATTGGAAGAACAAATATTATTTGTTAAAATGTCCATACTACCCAAAGCAATCTAAGATTTAATGCAATCCTTATAAAAATACCAACAGCAATTTTCACATAACTAGAACAAATAATTCTAAAATTGGTATAGAACCACAAAAGACCACCAATAGCCAAAGCAATCTTGAAAAAGATCAAAACTGAAAAAGAAAAAACAAAACTGAATCTATCATAATCCCAGATTTCAAGACACACTACAAAGCTGTAGTAATCAAAACAGTCTGGTCCTGGCACAAAAATAGATATAGATCAATGGAACAGAAGAGAGAGCCCAGAAATAAACTAAGGATTATATAGTTAATTAATCTATGACAAAGGAGGTAAGACTATGCAATGGGAAAAAGGCAGTCTCTTCAAGAAATGGTGTTGGGGAAACTGGACAGCTACATGGAAAAGAATGAAACTGGACCATTTGCTTACACCATACACAAAAATAAATTCAAAATGGAAAAGGACTTAAATATGAGACCTAAAAACCATAAAGACACAGACAGTAATTTCTCTGACATTGGCCATAAGAACTTTTTTCTTGATAGGTCCACTGCGGCAAGGGAAGCAAAAGCAAAAATAAACTATTGGGATGACATCAAAATTAAAAAGTTCTGCACAGTGAGAAAAACCTGCAACAAAACTAAAAAGCAACTTATGGAATGGAAGAAGATATTTGCAAATGACATATCCCATAAAAGGTTAGTATCTAAAATATGTAAAGAATTTATAAAACTTAACACCCCCCCCAAATTATCCAACTAAAAAATAGGCAGAAGATTTGAATAGACATTTCTCCAAAGAAGATATCCAAATGGCCACCAGACATATGAAAACATGTTCATCATCACTTACCATCAAGGAAATGCAAATCAAAACTACAATGAGATATCACCTCACACCTGTTATAGTGGCTAAAATCAACAACACAAGAGACAAGAGTTGGTCGGGATGTGGGAAAAAAAAGGAGACCTCCTGCACTGTTGGTGGGAATGCAAACTGGTGTAGCCACTCTGGAAAACAATATGGAGGTTCCTCAAAAAGTTAAAAATAAAACCACCCTATCAATGGGCAATCACACTACTGGATATTTTTCCAAAGAATAGAAAAAGGGATACATGCATCCTTATTTTAGAACAGAATTATTTACAATAGCCAAAATATGAAAGCAGCCCAGTGTTCATTAATTGATGTATGGACAAAGAAGTTGTAGTATAGTTACATAACGAAATAATATTCAGCCATAAAAAAGAATGGATGTTTGCCAATTTAGATGCCTTTTATTTCTTTTTGTTGTCTGATTGTTGAGGCTAGGAGTTCTAGTACTATGTTAAATAACAATGGTGAGAGGGACATCCCTGGTTTTTTCCTGACTGTAGAGGAAAAGTTCTCAGTTTTTCCCCACTGAGGATGATATTAGCTGTGGGTCTTTCATATATAGCCTTTATGGTGTTGAATTATGTTCCCTCTATCCCTACTATGTTGAGGGTTTTTATCAACATGCTATACTTTGTCAAATGCTATTCTGCATCTATTGAGAGGATCAAATGGTTCTTACCCTTTCTTCTATTAATGTGGTGTATCCTGTTGATTGATTTGCAAATACTGAACTACCCTTGCAACATAGGAATAAATCCCACTTGGTCATGGTGGTGAATTATTCTTTTCATGTACCGTTGGATTTGATTTGCTAGTATTTTGTTGAGAATTTTTGCATCCATGTTCATCAGAGATGCCTGTATTTCTCTTTTTTAGTGGGGTCTTTCTCTGGTTTTGGCATCAAGGTAATGCTGGCCTCATAGAATGAGTTTGGAAATTTTCTTCCCGTTTCTATTTTCTAGAATAGTTGGAGAAAAATAGGTATTGACTCTTCTTAAAATGTTTGGTAGAATTCCCCTGGGAAGCCTTCTGGCCCTGGACTTCTGTTTGTTGGACATTTTTTATTACTGATTCAATTTCTCTGCTGCTTATCCGTCTATTCAAGTTCTCTATTTCTTCCTGTTTCAGTTTTGGTATTTTGTATGTTTCTAGGAATTTATCCATT
>NW_023249591.1:1661-1848 GCF_002007445.2 Ailuropoda melanoleuca | reverse complement strand
TGATTTTGTATTCCACCACATTACTGAATTGCTCTATACCTTCTAATAGTTTGGGAGTGGATTCTTTTGGGATTTTGTATTCCACCATATTACTGAATTGCTCTATACCTTCTAATAGTTTGGGAGTGGATTCTTTTGGGTTTTCCATATAGAGTATCATGTCATCTGCGAAGAGAGACATTTTGAC
>NW_023249591.1:423-1541 GCF_002007445.2 Ailuropoda melanoleuca | reverse complement strand
TTCCTGATCTTAAGGGAAAGGCTTCCAGCTTTTCCCCATTGAGAATAATATTTGCTATAGGCTTTTCATAGATGGCTTTTATGAGATTGAGAAATGTACCCTCTGTTCTTACACTCTGAAGGGTTTTTTAATCAGGAAAGGATGCGGTATTTTGTCAAATGCTTTTTCTGCATCATTTGAGAGGATCATATGACTCCTGAGTCTTTTCTTGTTGATATGATGTATCACGCTGATCGATTTGCGAATGTTGGACCACGCTTGCATCCCAGGGATGAATCCCACTTGATGGATAATCCTTTTAATGTACTGTTGGATTCTATTAGCCAGGATCTTGTTGAGGATTTTGGCATCCATATTCATTAGGGAAATCGGTCTGTAGTTCTCCTTTTTGAGGGGGTCTTTGCCTGGTTTGGGGATCAAGGTAATATTGGCCTCATAGAATGAGTTTGGTAGCTTTCCTTCTGTTACTATTTTTTGAAATAGCTTTAGGAGAATAGGTATTAGTTCTTCTTTGAATGTTTGGTAGAATTCCCCAGGAAAACTGTCCGGGCCTGGAGTTTTGTTATTGGGAATGTTGTTTATCACTGACTCAATCTCTTCATTATTAATTGGCCTGTTGAAAAAATCAATTTCTTCCTGTTTCAGTCTTGGAAGTTTATAGGTTTCCAGGAAGGCCTCGTTCTCTTCCAAATTGCTTAATTTATGGGCATAAAGCTGTTGATAAAAGTTTCTAATAATCCTTCCAATTTCATTGGTGTTGGTCGTGACCTCTCCTTTTTCATTAATGATTTTACTAATTTCGGTCCTTTCTCTTTTCTTTTGGATAAGTCTTGCCAGTGGTCTGCAAATTTTATTGATTCTCTCAAAGAACCAGCTTCTAGTCAAGTTGATCTGTTCTACTGTACTTCTGGTTTCTAATTGATTGATTTCTGCTCTGATCTTGGTCAACTGCTTCCTCGTGAGTGGATTAGGCCTGTCCCTCTGTTGCTGTTCCAGTTCCTTGAGGTGAGAATATAAAAACTGCATTTTAGATTTTTCTAGTCTTTTGAGTGAGGCTTGGATGGCTATGTATTTCCCCCTTAGGACTGCCTTTGCAGTATCCCATAGGTTTTGGACCG
>NW_023249591.1:0-182 GCF_002007445.2 Ailuropoda melanoleuca | reverse complement strand
GGTCTATTCTTGAGAATGTTCCATGGGCATTAGAATAGAATGAGTATTCTTTGGTTCTGGGGTGTAGTGTTCTATGTATATCTATGAGGTCCAACTCTTCGAGTATGGCATTCAAAGCCTTTGATTCTTTGTTTAGTTTTTGCCAGGGTGTTCTATTTCTGATAGTGGGGTGTTGAGGTCCC
>NW_023249590.1:0-1793 GCF_002007445.2 Ailuropoda melanoleuca | reverse complement strand
TTTACTTTATCATCTTCCCATTTATCTTTAAAATCACATACCTGGGGGGAGAGAGTTAAGATGGCGGAGGACTAGGGGACCCCTTTTTCAGCCAGTCCCCTGAGTCGAGCTGGATAGGTCCNATTTTTCTTTGTCTGTTTTTACTTTATCATCTTCCCATTTATCTTTAAAATCACATACCTGGGGGGAGAGAGTTAAGATGGCGGAGGACTAGGGGACCCCTTTTTCAGCCAGTCCCCTGAGTCGAGCTGGATAGGTCCGAGACCAGCCTGAACATCCACGGAAGCAGCCTGAGATGCAGGAAGATACATCTGGATCTCTACAAATGAACATCTCCAGCGCTGAGTATTGAGGTACAAAGCAGGGAACTGTGAAAACATTCACAGATATCGGAAGATAAATGGAAGGGGGAGGGAGCTGCAGCATTCGGGCGCCAGGAAGCGGTAGCCACCTGCACGGGGGAGCAGGCAGACTCACGGACCGGCACCCGCGAGACAGCAGACTGAGACCGTGAGCCGGGAGCGCACGCCACCAGGCATCTCATGGAACTCCGGAACTCCGGTGTGCTCACTGGATCCAGACTGAGACTGGGAGCTCCGGAAGTGCATGGGGTGGCTGGCGGCATTAGAAACACAAAGGACATAGACGTGCCAGCCCTGGAAGTGAGGGCTGGGATGCCGGGTGTGGGGCGCACACCCCAGGATGCTGCAGAGTTGTGCAGCACCAACAGTAAGAGAGTTAAAGTCGCCAGAACATCAGTGGAGAACGGTCCACGATCCCTCTGTTCTGAGACAGAGGCTGAAATTCGACTGCTGCTGCTCTGACTCTCAGAAGAGGCACCGCAGACCGCCAGGGAAAGCCACCAGAGAACAAAAGCCTGGTAATACCGGCGCACAGCATGTCCATCCCCATCCCCCCTCACAGGGGACATGGAGACTCTACCCAAATGGGGTTGCCTGAGTATCGGTGCGGCAGCCCCCTCCCCCAGAAGGTAGGCTGAAAACTCAAGAAGCCCACAACCCGGGGCACCTGGGTGGCACAGTTATTGAGTGCCTGTCTTCGGCTTAGGGCGTGATCCCGGTGTTCCGGAAAGGAGTCCCTCATCGGGCTCCTCCGCTGGGAGCCTGCTTCTTCCTCTCCCACTCCCCTGCTTGTGTTCCCTCTCTTACTGGTTGGCTCTCTGCCACATAAATAAATAAATAAAATCTTTAAAGAAGAAGCCCACACACCTAAGATCCCTATAAAACAAGGGGCACGGACTGGGACCCAGTCAATAATTTGGGCTCTGGACAACCCCGCAACCTCTCCTCATCAGAATGAGAAGAAGGCGGAGCCCCCCCCCAGCAAAGAAAAGACAGTGAGTCTGTGGCCTCTGCCACAGAAATAATGGATATGAATGTAACCAAATTATCAGAAATGGAATTCAGAGTAACAATGGTCAAAATGATGAGTAGAATTGAAAAAGGTATTAACGAAAATGTTACTGAGAATATAGAAACCCTAAGAACAGAAATGAGAGCGAATCTGACAGAAATTAAGAATTCTATGAGCCAAATGCAGTCAAAACTAGTGGCTCTGAGGGGCCAGGGTCACTGAAGCAGAGGAACGTATTAGTGAATTGGAGGATGGGTTAATATAGGAAAAAATGAAAATAGAAGCTGGTCTTAAAAAAAATCCATGCCCACCAATGTAGGTTACAGGAGATTACCGACTCAATGAAAAGATCCAATGTCAGAATCATCGGCATCCCCAAGGGGGTGGAGAAAAACAGAGGTCTAGAAGAGATATTTGAA
>NW_023249589.1:640-806 GCF_002007445.2 Ailuropoda melanoleuca | reverse complement strand
GGAATCGGGGTCCCCAGTGAAAAGGGTGCTGTTCGCTGGAGGTGTTTTCCTGGATGCTCTGCTTTATTACCGATGAGAAGGGCACTGAGTCCTCGAAAATCCTGATCCTTTTCATTCCTGCTCCCTTACTCACGAGAGATGATGATCGTTCATATTTCCCTGGACT
>NW_023249589.1:0-152 GCF_002007445.2 Ailuropoda melanoleuca | reverse complement strand
GAACCTTTTCATTCATGCTCCCTTACTCACGAGAGATGATGATCGTTGATATTTCCCAGACTGTGTGGTGTCTCAGAGTATACTATGGGTCACTCTCGTCAGGCTTCTGCGACCACTTTCCCTCATGTTTCCCTATTCACGAAGGGTGATGA
>NW_023249588.1:0-1799 GCF_002007445.2 Ailuropoda melanoleuca | reverse complement strand
TACTGTTTTGAAATGCTGGCCTCCACAATCAATATTTAATTAGTTCTTAACATTGTATGCTGGGTATCTCCAACTGAAGAGATTTTTTAAAAAGTATAATAAAGCTTATTCTCTGTCCTCAGGAAGATTATAAGCATATTCTTGAATTTATATTTACTTTCATATGATGGCACTATTGAGGTAGATGTAAAGGGATCCTGAGAACAAAACTAACTAAGCAAGCAGGGCTTCTTCCCTCCCTGGCTCCCTCCACTCTCTGTTTCTCTCTTGAACCAAATGGCTTCTGAGGCTCTGAGAGTGAATGATCAGGAGTTCTGGGGTCTCTTGGAGTCTCTACTGAGAACAGGTGCATTATTCACTTGTGGGAGAAAGGTGTGTTTGGAGACCACTTTGGGCNCCACTTTGGGTGAGACACTATATTGCAAAGCCACAGTTCATTGTCTGGACATGAATTTATTCCTAGAGATCTGCAGGTGCCCTTAGGGATAGAATAATATCAGGCGGTTCAACCATGCCTAGTTTTTCTGACCCTAAGAAGGCAGTTAAGAATTGGAAGGAGTTAGTCTGTTGCTCCTGCTTCTTACAATGGAAAGGTAGAAGGAAACAGGCTTTTGCCTAGTACCTTAGCTGCCCAGGGAGAGAAAGATGAGAGAGAACATTCAGCAAAGTAGTGCTAATGGAAGAGGCAGAAACTTGAACTTAAAAATGAGGATGATGATAATAACAGCAGGAACTGAGAAAATTTTACTGTGGCTTGAAAAAGTCTTTTTGAATCTAAACCAACACAAAACAAAAAACAATGATTTACCAGTTAAACAAGTCAGTGGATGAACTGAATGAGATGGAAACAGTTGTAACTTAAGTTAAGGGTTTGGAAAATCAAAAAAAATATCTAAATCACAGAGCAAAACTGTAAAAGATAGACATAACTGAAAAAAAGATGAGGAGATTGGAGAATATATTAATGGCACCTAAAGTACAAATACTAGTAGTTTCAAAAAGGCACAGATGCAAAAGGATGTTTTGAAATTAAGCCAAGAATGTAAGAAAGTGTCCTCAAGATGAAGAGAAACATAGGTTTGAAAACTGGAATGACTCAGGCTGGATTCATGACAAAAACTCACAACTAGTCATGTTATTTCTGAACTTTAAAAACTCTGAACCCTAAGAATAAAAAAAAATCATACATTAACCCCCCAAATCAAATTTAGATTGATTTTCTCCATTTATAATGCTAGAGGCTGGAAAAGAATAGAATAGTATCTACAGACTACTCTGAAAGTGGAATATAATCCATGAGACTTGATAAGGGAAGAGTAAGAAAAAATATTGATGACAATGATTTTTGTAATATATATCAAACTAGATCTAAATATTCAAAGATAAATAAGATGTATTGAAATTGATGGTTAGTTTTCTGAAAACAGAGAGCTATATACATCAGGGGATATTAAAATAAAGTTAAAGATCCAAATTACTAAACTATTTCATCAAAGAAGTTGGAGCAATGCTGAAGCGGGGAGAGTATAAAGACAGTGCAGAGAGAGAGACTGAGTCACACTTACAGCCCCAGTTTGACAGTCGGTAGCTCCTTCATAGCTTCCTAGACGATGGACAAATGATGACAGATACATGAATAAATAATATTACTACATATCATGAAACATAATAAATACTATGTTTATAGTATATATATCAATATATATCTATGCATATAATATTATATAGATAGTATATATATTATATATAGTACTATATATCACATGTAATTTATCTTATATATTTATATAACCATAAAA
>NW_023249587.1:0-684 GCF_002007445.2 Ailuropoda melanoleuca | reverse complement strand
TGACAGGAAGCACAAGCAAGACATCATGGATGCCTCTCCATGGGATCACTCCAGGCTAGACCAAAGCACAGACCCTGACAGGGGGTCCAGCTTGCTCTCTCAGATTTACAGTAATCACGTCTTCCTGCTATACTTTCAGACCTCTAGATGGGAAAGACTGCTTACCTTATTATTCTCAAGAAGATGTCCTATACCTAGTGATTTCTCTATATCCTGCCCCTTCTTTGTAAGGGATAACGCTGTTCAATTCTCCTCAAAAATACCCAGATTGTGCTATCTCCCTCCTGCAANCCAGATTGTGCTATCTCCCTCCTGCAAGTTCCTGGATGATATAACGGTTTAGAGGAATCTGGTTCAAATCCCTTCTTGTCCACTTGTTTAATAGTATAGTCCTAGGAAATTTAAGAGCCTCAGTTCTCTCACTTTGAAATGGGTTAGTAAGAATACCCACCTCCTGGAGGAGTTACAAGAATTGAATATATATGTATGTGATCCACTTAATGAAGACGCTGGCACACAGTAAATATTTGAGGAAACTTAGCTATAACTGATGTCATTCTTTTCCAGTACAAATAAAAAAAAATTATTCAGACTTTAAACCCAGTGAGACAACAGAATTTGTTTACAAAATGTCAAAAAAATAATAATATATCAAAAGAAAGAAAAAATATAATTACAAGGTAA
>NW_023249586.1:0-3038 GCF_002007445.2 Ailuropoda melanoleuca | reverse complement strand
GTGATTTCTTCCTGGCCTTTGGGTTATTTAAAAGGTATTTTTTTAACTTCTAAAAATGTGAGAATTTCCAGGTATCCTGTTATTTACGTCTAATTTCATAATATTATGATCAGATTACTTTTTAAAGATTTCATTCTTTGTAAACATGAATTTTATTTTATGACCAAGAATATAACCTCTCTTGATGAACAGCCTATGTACACATGATATATTACATACCAGGTTGTATTTCAAAATGTACTTCTTGTGAGGTAAACATTTGTTTGAAAGTTATTACATTAATTCTTTGAGTTTCAAAATTCAATGCACAATGTATTACTTGGAAAATGGGTTAAAATGCAGATTTCAAAACTTCCACTCTCAGAGAATTGGTAAGATTGAATGAGGTCTAGGCATCTGCATTTCCTACAAGCACCATCAATCTATACAGACAAGAATCTGGACCTTATTAAGACAGTGTTTGTGACTCTCAAAAACTAAATAAAAATACCTGTCAAAAATATTCATAAAAAATCAAACAAAATAATATGCTAAAAATAAAAATATTATCTTTTAATTCCTTCATTTGTTAAGTGCATCAATAATCATTTGGACTCCATCAATGAACAAAACAGACTAAGATCGATATCCTAATGAAACTGCCTAACGTACATGGCAGGCAATAAATGACACATAATAAAAATATAATATATAAATGTGTTATAGGTTAGGAAATGGAAAGTTCTAAAATAAAAATAAAAAAAAATATATGTGAGGGGGGTTTGATAAATTTCAGGCTTTAAAAGATTGTGGCGGTAGGCTTAACTGAGAAGGTGTCATCTGAGCAAAGGTTTTAAGGAGGTGAGGGGCTAATTATAAAGACATTTGAGTGGAAAATGTTCCAGGCAGAGGAAACAGCAAGAGAGAGACCCAAGGTGAGATTCAGTCTAGTGTATCACCACAACAGCAAAAAGAGTATGGGGGCTGGAGTGCAGAAAACAAAGGGAGGAGGAGAAGGATACGAAATCAAAGATGCAACCTGGGGACAACTGAAGATCTTTGGCTTTTACCTTGAGTAAATGGTTAAACATTACAAGGTTTTGAGCAGACACTAATAGGATCTAAGTTAGGTTTTTCAAAATCCATCTCATTACTCTACCTAAAAGGCATCTTAGGCAGGATACAGGTTTAAGATCGAGCGCTCCTTTGGGAGATCACAGCAGTAATGTAGGTGGGAAAGCAGAGTGGCTTAAACTAGGCTGTAAATATATATTTATAGACTGTGCATTGCATTCGTCAAGGGAGTTAAGTTGCAAGGGATAAGAAGTGGTTGGAGTCTGAATATATTTGAAGGTAGCAGCAGCAGCATGACTTCCCGGGTATCTGGAAATGGGGAAAACAAGGTAAGATTTGGGAATGATGTAAAAGAGTTTTTTCCCGTTAAAAAGTTTAATTACTTATCCAAATTTCTATGAATTTTGCCAGATGAAAAATATGAGCTTCTTTACTGTTACTTTATTGTTTCATAGAGCCTACAATTTTTCAATGTAGTTAAGACAGGTATTATTTTCCTCCATTGTTAATGNCTTTACTGTTACTTTATTGTTTCATAGAGCCTACAATTTTTCAATGTAGTTAAGACAGGTATTATTTTCCTCAAGTTGTTAACANTAGCAGCAGCAGCATGACTTCCCGGGTATCTGGAAATGGGGAAAACAAGGTAAGATTTGGGAATGATGTAAAAGAGTTTTTTCCCGTTAAAAAGTTTAATTACTTATCCAAATTTCTATGAATTTTGCCAGATGAAAAATATGAGCTTCTTTACTGTTACTTTATTGTTTCATAGAGCCTACAATTTTTCAATGTAGTTAAGACAGGTATTATTTTCCTCCATTGTTAATGGTATACTTAAAGCACAGAGTTTAAGTGATTTGGTTTTGAAAATGCTATCAAACAGCATAGACAAATCTTAAACCCACATGGTCTGATACCATATGAAGTGTTCTTTCTACCATATTAAAGAGTCCTTCAGTGTTTAGAGGTCTACCCTTATTTATCATGTACCCATCTATATCCCTAATGTTATTTTATTTTTTTTAAGATTTTATTTTTTTTTTATTTGCCAGAGACAGAGAGAGATAGTAGCGCACAAGCAGGGGTAGTGGCAGGAAGAGAAAGAAGCAAGCTCTTTGCCAAGGAAGGAGCCCAATGCGGGACTCAGATCCCAGGATCCCGGGATCATGACCTGCGCCGAAGGCAGATGCTTAACCAACTGAGCCACCCAGGCATCCCTATATATCTGATTTTAAAGCACTTAGTGTGTTTTGAAACAAAAATAAATAAATTTGACTTTAAATTGAACTCTGAATCATATACGCTTGTGGGAGAGAGGGGTGAAGGAAAAACAAAAGAATCTGCTTGTGGATATATTTGTTATTACAAACGATTACAAATGTATTACAAAGTTGTGCAATCCCAAAACTTGTACATTTTCAGAGCTAACAGTCTATAGAATGCTCACTCATGGAAGTCCTGAAGATTAAAAATATTCTAAACTATCATAGTGAAAATCAGAAAGCAGATTTTTCAGTCCCGATTTAGTAGTGTAGGCAACTGTAAAAATCACCTAATATCTTTTTTTAGACAGGAAGTTTGGCAGAAGCTTTCCTTCCCAACAACAAATTTGTCTCCTGGCAGTAGGGATCTGCAGCAGCTGCTTCAGATCAGTAATAATTTGGGATCCTTCCACTGCACAGGTGTGGAAAACCTAGCATTTAAAAGGTTTACAAACTCTGCACTACACATATCAGTTATGAACAACTTGTGCAACTTTTTTCTTTATACTACTTATCGTTATTTTAGAATCTAGAAGCCTCTTTTTCAGGGTCAAAATGATTGGTCAGATAAAATATCTGCAGATGCTAGCTACTCTTCTCTTTTCACTGGGGATGAAAGTGAGCACTGAGGTGGGTTTTTCTTTCTCAACGCTTTCTTCACAATCACAGCAATGTACAGACCAAAAGAGGTGGCCTCCTGTCACATTATTGCTGCAGCTGAAG
>NW_023249585.1:0-2297 GCF_002007445.2 Ailuropoda melanoleuca | reverse complement strand
ATCTGGATCTCTACAAATGAACATCTCCAGTGCTGAGTATTGAGGTATGAAGCGGGGAGCCGTAAAACCGCACACAGATATTGGAAGATACGGAAGGGGGAGGGAGCCACCGTGTCCGGGCCCCGGGAAGCAGTAGCCACCTGCACGGGGGAGTGGGCGGACCGCGGACCCGCACCCTTGAGACAGCAGACTGAGACCGTGAGCCGGGGGCGCGCGCTACCAAGCATCTCATGGAACTGGAACTACGGTGTGCTCACTGGATCCAGACTGAGATGGGGAGCTCCGGGAGCGCGCACGGGGTGGCTGGCAGCTGGCGGGCCACCTGCATGGGGGAGCGGGCGGACTCGTGGACGGCACCCGCGAGACAGCAGACTGAGACCGTGAGCTCCGGGAGCGTGCGCGGAGTGGATGGTGGTTGGCGACTGGCAGGGTTAGAAACACAAAGGACAGAGACCCACCGGCCCAGAAACAGCACCAACAGAAACAGCATTAAAGTGGCCAGAACATCAGTGGAGAGCGAAATACGATNATCAGTGGAGAACGATCCGCGATCCCTCTGTTCTGAGACAGAGGCTGAATTTCAGCCGCTGCTGCTCTCTCAGAAGAGGCATAGCAAACCGCCAGGGAAAGCCGCCAGAGAACAAAAGCCCGGAAATACCGGCTCACAGGGTGCCCATCCCCATCCCCCCCGCAGGGGACACGGAGACTCTACCCAAACGGGGTTGCCTGAGTATCCGCGAGGCAGGCCCCTCCCCAGAAGGCAAGCTGAAAAACCAAGAAGCCCACAACCCGGGGCACCTGGGTGGCGCAGTCATTGAGCGCCTGTCTTCAGATTAGGGCGTGATCACAGCGTTCCGGAAAGGAGTACCTCATCGGGCTTCTCTGTTGGGAGCCTGCTTCTTCCTCTCCCACTTCCCTGCTTGGGTTCCCTTTCTTGTTGACTGTCTCTCTCTCTCTCTCTCTCAAATAAATAAATAAAATCTTTAAAGAAGAACCCCACATCCCTAAGATCTCTATAAAACAAGGGCGCACGGCCTGGGTCCCAGTCAACACTTGGGCTCTGGACAACCCTGCAATCTCTCTTCATCAGAATGACGAGAAGGAGAAGTCCCCCCCAGCAAAGAAAAGATAATGAGTCTGTGGTCTCTGCCACAGAAATAATAGATAAGGATGTATCTATACATATGGATGTATCCCAATTATCAGAAATGGAATTCAGAGCAACAATGGTCAAGATGATGAGTAAACTTGAAAAAAGCATCAGAGAAAGCGTTGCTGAGAATATAGAATCCCTAAGGGCAGAAATGAGAGCGAATCTGACAGAAATTAAAAATTCTATGAGCCAAATGCAGTCAAAACTAGTGGCTCTGACGGCCAGGGTCACCGAGGCAGAGGAACGCATTAGCGAATTGGAGGATGGTTTAGTAGAAGAAAAAAAGAAAATACAAGCTGGTCTTAAAAAAATCCACGCCCACGAATGTAGATTACGGGAGATTACTGACTCTATGAAACGATCCAATGTCAGAATCATCGGCATCCCTGAAGGGGTGGAGAAAAACAGAGGTCTAGAAGAGATATTTGAACAAATTGTAGCTGAAAACTTCCCTAATCTAGCAAGGGAAACAAGCATTCGTGTCCAAGAGGCAGAGAGGACCCCATCCAAGCTCAACCAGGACAAACCTACGCCACGGCATGTCATAGTGCAATTCGCAAATATTAGATCCAAGGATACAGTATTGAAAGCGGCCAGGGCAAAGAAATTTCTCACGTACCAAGGCAAAGGTATCAGGATTACGTCAGACCTGTCTACAGAGACCTGGAATGAGAGAAAGGCTTGGGGGGGCATTTTTAAAGCTCTTTCAGAGAAAAACATGCAGCCAAGGATCCTTTATCCAGCAAAGCTGTCATTCAGAATTGATGGAGAAATAAAGACGTTCCAAAATCGCCAATCATTAACCAATTTCGTAACCACGAAACCNAATTTCGTAACCATGAAACCAGCCCTACAGGAGATATTAAGGGGGGTTCTATAAAGGTAAAAAGGCCCCAAGAGTGATACAGAGAGGAAAGTCACAACAGATACAAACAAAGACTTTACTGGCAACATGGCATCATTTAAATTCTATCTCTCAGTTCTCAGTGCCAATGTGAATTGTTTAAAATCTCCCATAAAACACCACGGGGTTGCAGATTGGATAAAAAGAAATGACCCATCCATTTGCTGTTGACAAGAGACTCATTTTGAACCCAAAGATGCATTCAGACTTACAGTAAGGGGATGGAGAACCAGCTTCCTC
>NW_023249584.1:1600-1908 GCF_002007445.2 Ailuropoda melanoleuca | reverse complement strand
TAGAAACAAAGACTTTACTGGCAACATGGCATCATTAAAATCATATCTCTCAATAATCGGTCTCAATGTAAGTGTCCTAAATGCTCCCATAAAATGCCACAGGGTTGCAGATTGGATACAAAGACATGACCCATCCATTTGCTGTCTATAAGAGACTCATTTTGAACCCAAAGATGCATTCAGACTTAGAGTAAGGGGATGGAGTACCATCTTCCACGCAAATGGACCTCAAAAGAAAGCCGGGGTAGCAATTCTCATATCAGACAGCTTGGATTTTAAACTAAAGACTATAGTAAGAGGCACAGAAG
>NW_023249584.1:1180-1315 GCF_002007445.2 Ailuropoda melanoleuca | reverse complement strand
CACCCCAGAACCAAAGAATACTCATTCTATTCTAATGCCCATGGAACATTTTCAAGAATAGACCATGTTCTGGGTCAAAAAACAGGTCTCAACTGATACAAAAAGACTGAAATTATTCCCTGCATATTCTTAGAC
>NW_023249584.1:765-955 GCF_002007445.2 Ailuropoda melanoleuca | reverse complement strand
CCATCCAAGCCTCACTCAAAAGAATAGAAAAATCTAAAATGCAGTTTTTATATTCTCACCTCAAGAAGCTGGAACAGCAACAGAGGGACAGGCCTAATCGATGCATGAGGAAGCAGTTGACCAAGACTAGAGCAGAAATCAATGAATTAGAAACCAGGAGTACAGTAGAGCAGATCAACAGAACTAGAAG
>NW_023249584.1:473-568 GCF_002007445.2 Ailuropoda melanoleuca | reverse complement strand
TAAGCAATCTGGAAGAGATGGAGGACTTCCTGGAAACCTATAAACTACCAAGACTGAAACAGGAAGAAATTGATTTTTTTAAATAGGCCAATTAG
>NW_023249584.1:0-171 GCF_002007445.2 Ailuropoda melanoleuca | reverse complement strand
GACCATCATGACCAAGTGGGATTCATCCCTGGGATGCAAGTGTGGTTCAACATTCGCAAATCTATCAGTGTCTTAGATTTTATCCAGAAGGAAAAATTAAAAAAATCATATGATTCTCTCAATAGATGCAGAAAAAGTATTTGACAAAATACAGCATCCTTTCCTGATTAA
>NW_023249583.1:0-652 GCF_002007445.2 Ailuropoda melanoleuca | reverse complement strand
ACAAAATCTTTTTGTTAGTGATCTCTATTATATGTTGTATGCTAGTATTCTCTATTTTATATATATATATATATAATTTGTTTTAATTTTTTAAAGATTTTATTCATTTGAGAGAGAGCAAGAGTGAGAGAGTACAAGTAAGGGGAGCAGCAGAGGAAGAGGGAGAAGCAGGCTCCCCACTGAGCAGGGAGCCCGACATTGGACTTGATCCCAGGACCCAGGATCATGACCTGAGCCGAAGGCTGACACTTAATTGACTGAGACACCCAGGCGCCCCAATTTGNGCCCCAATTTGTTTGAATTTTTAAGAGATATTTAGTGTATAATTTAAAAATGTTTAAAGACTTAGAGAAAGATGTAACCTAGTGCCTCGTGGTTGAAGGGCTGGCAAGAAGAGCCCAGAAATGCTCAGGAAAGAGAGGCACCTTTACTACAGAATGTAGACCTGCAGGGGAGGGCTGACACCAGGAGCCATGGCTGAAGACTGGAAAAGGAGCAGTTAACCCCCATACTCCCTTCCCAGCCCAGCAGGAGAAGGAAGGTTACTCCGCAGAGAATAGGGCAGGGCACTGAGTATGAGCGGGAAAGGGCCATGGGAAGAGGAGGTGATTAAGATGTTAGCAGTGGGGGAGGGTGGGGGCTGGGGGACTGC
>NW_023249582.1:8755-9357 GCF_002007445.2 Ailuropoda melanoleuca | reverse complement strand
TGTAGTTTTGCGTTACTGAGATCTCTCCTCTTTTCTAATGTATTAGTGCTATAAATATCGCACTCAACACTTGTTTAGTGGCTCCATCCCACAGTTTGGTTAACTGTATCTTCATTCGTTTCCAAGTATTTTTAAAATTTCTATTGGGACTTCCTTTTTGAACCACAGATTTAGAAATGTGTTGTTGAATTGCCAAGTGTTTGGAAATTTGTTGTTGGTGTGTTTGTTGCTGATTTCTAGTTGGATTCATTTATGGTCAGAGAATATACTTTGTGTAATTTCAGCGCTTGGTTAGGTTTACTTTATAACTCAAGAAATCATCTATCTTTGTGACTCTCCCACTGGTACTTGAAAAAAATGTGTATTCTGTTATTCTTGGTGGAGTCTTCTATAAATGTTAATTAGACACTGATGGTTGGTATGGAATTGTTTAGTTCCAAACTATTCATCTTAAGATGAAAACTCTAAGTTATAGGAGATTAAACTGAGACAAAGTGGGTAAGCCAAAACTATGACCTGAGTCCCGAATTTCAGTCTAATATACTATTTTGACAAACTACATGTATGTAAAGGATAGGGAACATACTAAATTCTTTTTTTTT
>NW_023249582.1:0-252 GCF_002007445.2 Ailuropoda melanoleuca | reverse complement strand
AAAATGGACTTAAGATGTATAGGGGCATCTCCAGTTACATTCCTTATATTGGTGATTTGTGTCTTCTCTCTGTTCATCTTTGCCAGTCTTGCTAGCCAATCTTACTGAAAGTTTATCAATTTCATTGAATTTCTTCATGGATTTTCTTTACTGTTTCCCTGTTTTCAAATCCGTTGATTTCCACTCTTTGTCATTTCCTTCTTTCTGCTTGCTTTGGATTCATTTTGTGAGGCTTCTAATTGACAAATTCAA
>NW_023249581.1:2122-5896 GCF_002007445.2 Ailuropoda melanoleuca | reverse complement strand
CAATTTTCCCAGCACCATTTATGGAAGAGACTGTCTTTTTTCCACCGGATGTTTTTTCCTGCTTTATCACAGATTAGCTGCCCAAAGAGCCAAGGGTCCATTTCTGGGTTCTCTATTCTGTTCCACTGGTCTATGTGTCTGTTTTTGTGCCAGTACCATGCTGTCTTTGTGATCACAGCTTTGTAGTACAGCTCGAAATCCGGCATTGTGATGCCCCCAGCTTTGTTTTTCCTTTTCAACANTCCTTTTCAACACTTCCTTTGTGATTCATGGCCTTTTCTGGTTCCACACAAATTTAAGGGCTGTTTGTTCCAGTTCTTTGAAAAATGTCATTGGTATTTTGCTGTTTTTTAAAAGCTATTCCTTGGGGCGCCTGGGTCGCTCAGCTGTTAAGCGTCTGCCTTTGGCTCAGGTCATGATCCCGGGGTCCTGGGATCGAGCCCCACATCAGGTTCCTCCACTGGGAGCCTGCTTCTTCCTCTCACACTCCCCCCTGCCTGTGTTCCCTCTCTCACTGTCTCTCTCCATCAAATAAATAAATTAAATCTTTAAAAAAATAAAAATAAAAATAAAAGCTATTCCTTAGCTCTCAAAATTACAGATACACACATCCTTGGGCCCAGTAATTCCATTTCAAGAAACATTCTATAGATACCCTTGCACGTGTGGAATAATTTGTGCACAGGGTAATCGCGGCATTGTTTGTGATGCCTCACTAGAGGGAAACGGGGTAGTTAGTGCTGGGGATGGAGGGAGACTCTTTGCTTTTGTACTTTTTGGATTTTGAATCATTGAATGTATTCTTACTTACTTTTAAAAGAAACAGTATTGGGGCATCTGGGTGGCTTAGTTGGTTAAGCATCCGACTCTTGATTTCAGCTCAGGTCATGATCTCAGGGTGGTGGGATTGAGACCCACATCAGCTCTGTGCTCAGTGTGGAGTCTGCTTGTCCCTCTCCCTCTGGTCCTCCTCCGCCCCACTCTCTTCTCAAACAAATACATAAAATCTTTAAAAAAGGAAGGAAAGAAGGAAGGGAGGGAGGAAGGAAGGAAAGACAGAAAGATGAAAGAAAAGAAAGAAAGAAAGAAAGAAAGAAAGAAAGAAAGAAAGAAAGAAAGAAAAAGAAACAGAAATTTTTTTTTTAGCAATTTCCATGGTCCAGGTGAGAGGTGCTGGTGTCCTGGTCAAGGGTTTCCTCCCCTCAGGGCAGCTGCTTATTTATCACATGACCCCAAGCTGGTCATTCCCCTTAATCTCCACATCTGTGAAATGACTCCTTGTTTCTAAGGCCTTCACTCCTCTCTGGTTGAGTATCATCCTCAGTTTTTCAAAATCCCAGGGTGGCCTCTGAATTTTGGTTCTTTCTGCCACCTTTTCTGTCACACTAGGTTGAGGGCACCCGAGGGTGGGAAACAGTAACTTTTCTTTGGTGCCCTGCAGGACCTGGTCCAGGGTGGGTGCTTGGGCTGCTATTTGATGGTGTAACCACCAGATGGCAGCATGGCTCTGTTCCTGGAGGCCAGGTCTTAGATGCTGGATCTGTCCAATATGGTAGCCACTAGCCACATGATGGTTATTGAGCACTTGAAATGTGGCTAGTCCTAATTAAGATTGCTTTACATGTAAAGTACTCATGGGATTTTGAATACTGAATATGAGAAAAGAACATAAAGTACCTCAATAATAATATTTTTACATCGGTTACATATTGAAACAATATTTTAGATGTACTGGTTTACATAAAATACATTAAAATGTCCACCTTTTTCTTTTTTACTCTTTTTAATGTGACTATTAGAAAACTTGAACTTACATATGTGATTCACTACTGGACAGCGCTTTGCTGACCCTCGAACAGAGCCAAGGGTCTGGTGCCCCTGCCTGTGTCCCAAGATGAACAGCCACATGGCACATGGTGTCACAGCACTCCTTCCCCATCACAGAGGTCCAGATCACAGCAAGGCCCCAGATCAACAAGGAGCCTCTGACCATCCTTACTCCTCCCCTCAGCCAGGCCTCCATGGGGAATCCATGTGGGAAAAGGCCATCCCCACTGGGACTGGCAGGGCCACCCAATACGCAGCACTTTTCCTGCATTCTCTCACTGACCCCTCACATCAGCCCAACTTCAGTGAAGAAATATTATCAGAGAAGTGGAGAAATCTGCCCAAGTTTCCCAGCAGTGACTCGCAAAGCTGTCACAAGATGTCACTAGATGCAGACTGTGTCTTCCTCTGCATCACACTGCTATCCTAGCAAACCCACCAAGGCCATAGAGGAAGGAGGGAACTATCCTTCCACATGCTCCTGATTGAGCTAGAAACCTGGACTGCAGTCATCTCACTTCGGTTCTGCTCATAGGTCACCTGTGATTTCCTGAGGGCAGAAATGGAGCAGCTTACCTCTCAGGCAATGCCTACATCCTGAACAAGGGGAGAACAGCTGGTTTGTGTCCTCAGACCACACTGTCTGTGAGTGGGACATGCTAGAGGGAAGACTGGCTAAGGGAAGCCCAGGGCAGAAGGCTTTCCTGGAGGCTGGTTTCATGCCAGACCCTGTGTCATGCGCTTTCTTTACATCATCTCATTTAATCCACACAGGGCTCCTCCAAAGTAGGTGCCGTTAACCCCAATTCACAGATGAGGAAACTAAGGCATAGAGAGATCTATGTGGACAAGCGGGAGAAGCAGAGACCTTGTGGTCATAGTGTGTGCCCTTCTTAGGTCATCAGTCTCAGCAGTGTGTGTGTGCAAACATTACCTTTCTGATGGTAGGTGACACTGGGTCTCACAGGGCCCACGAGGGGAATGAAGAGGGAGGGGAACATCTAGAATCTACTCCGATTGAGTGACCTCGAGATGGTTGGAGCAAAACGAGGAGGAAGACTCCTGGCAGCAAATGCAGATGCCCATGCCTTTTCCTTTCAAACCGCTTTGGTGGATTCCTCTTCAACCAAAGGCTGTAAGTCCCTCCGAGCTGGCCAGCCCTCTGGGGTTCCCCACACACACCCCTGATGGTAGTGAAGGAAACCCAGCTGGAATCTGAGCTATGCTGTCTGCTCATCTCACCTTCACTGAGAAGAAACGGATCCTACCCACGAGACATACTTTACATGTACACTCTAAAAAACCCGTTTTCTTAGGGACTTTCACGCCAAACTGTCTGCTGCAAGGCAAAAGGTCAGTAACGAGATTTTCTTCAGTACAATTTCATTGTACATGCTTATAGGAGTCCCTAAAGCTGGTTGTGTACGACATGAGGTATGCAGTTTGCCATTTCCTTCAAGTCTGAGCTACCGAGGGCTGAGCACGCTTAGTATGTATTTTTGTTGCTTTCACAGTATGATGACTTTTCTCAAATTTATCTCCAGACCCAAGGACAGGGAACAAAGGCAACACAGATTTACACATTTGAAATGTCACCAGAACCCTGAAAACCCAGGTTCTCACAGGAGCTGAAGGTTAAGGACCACGGTGACAGGAAGGGGAGGCAGATAGCAAGTAACCAAAAGAAAATGTCACGTGTCCACGAGTGGCCACCTTCTCTACCTGTAGGAAGCAAGCCATGCCTGACAGGAGGGAGCCACAGCTGGACCTGGTCCCTCCGTGTGGGCTGCCCTTGAGAGTAGCAGAGGATGTGCTGAGCTGGGTGTGGGTGCAGGGGGGAGTTGGGCAGCTGGCCACAGAGGTCACCTGCCAAGTACCCGTAGGACCAGCTCCCAGTCCTCTGATAAGGATAAATAATAATTATGTTTATTTACATATTTACTGAGG
>NW_023249581.1:404-1744 GCF_002007445.2 Ailuropoda melanoleuca | reverse complement strand
AGGTATGATTCACATACAAAAAGCTGTACATAATTAATGTATGCAACTTGACCCTGACAGAACCCGAGTGTCTAGCTAACATATACTCTGATTTAGAATATGGCTTATAAATTATACGATGGTGTTTAGGAGCTAGGGAATCCAGGGACCAACCTCATTCTATCTTATTCTCCCTTCAATCTGCTAAGTTGTTAACACATTCGGCCAACTGCTATCCGAAGAGTGCCCACGCGGGGGCACCAGTGAGTANGAGCGCAAACCCCACCCCAAAGCCAAAATTCTTCCTTCATTCTGTTAAACCTTGCTCATTCAGGGTTTACAGATTATTTAATGGATGATTAGAAGTGTGACATTGTTGAGTTTTTAAAAAACCAAACTAATTCTTTGAAAATGTTAAAGGTATAATATGTTTTTTAAATTCGAGGAGTTGGTCTTAGGGCAAGCACATGAAGGCCCAGGGGGCCCGGGAAAAGGCTGTTATTACTGAGTATGTTCAGATCTACTTAGGAAACAAGTATGACTTCTATTCCACTTATTTTCAGAAAGAATGTGTGTCAATTAAAAGTACCACACAAAATAGTGCAGCTCAGAGGAAAACAAAACAAGCAGCAGAGAAAGAGACACCCCCAGGGGCAAAGGACCCAGACCACAGAGGCTAAGCTCAGGCCGATTTGCAGTCTGGAGATCGTCTGGAGCTAGAACGCCCCCAAGGCCCCTGGGGTCGCGGGTCAGGCAGGGCGCATACCCTGATGCTGCACTGTGGTAACCAGTGACAAGTCTCCTGGTCACTTCCTCCACGAGACACCCCCGAGCCCCGACTACTCCAGCCTGCTGCTCGGAACTCCCATTCCTCTTTTTGACCCCGTTGTTTACTCTTCCCTTCACTTACACAGTATATATGTATGTTTAATTACATACTATTCTGTCGCTTAAATGTTTTTGTCATGTTCTCAGTGAAACTCTACTTTGCACCATCCATCCTGATGTATCATCACTTGCTGCATTGCATGACTTAACTGGGGACTAGGAATACCCTCACAGCATCATCACTAGGAGTGGAGAGTTTCCCATTACCATATGGTCATGTTGTCCCCCTTAGCTCAGGGCCACCAGAAAGGGCAGCTGCGGGCGGAGGCACAGGCCAAGGCTGCTAAGTGTGGCTGGGGCAGGCAGAGCTCTGATTTGAGGCTTAACTCCCCTCTAGATCGTGAGAGTGAGGGCTCATCACAGATAGAGGGCCATTGTCTGTGAGCCCTGACATGGAAAGGTGGAGAATTTCCATTGCGATTCCCTCTCTGACCCTTAGGATATGCAACAAAGTTACACTGAATTTTTAAACA
>NW_023249581.1:0-267 GCF_002007445.2 Ailuropoda melanoleuca | reverse complement strand
GGCTTTTAAAATGTGTACACTTGATTTCTGACCCAACATACCGTCTATTTGGGTAATATTCTATGACCATTAGAAAAGAATGTATTCTGCACTTATTATGGAATGTCCCATATATGTCAATTAGGTGACTGGGAGAGAGGGGCCCTTGGAGGCTCTTGTGGGAGAAGGAAGTCGGGTAAGGGGACCCCAGGCAGTGGTGACCTCACTTCCCTGACAACAGGGCCCAACAGAATTTGGAACCCGGGTAACCAGGCACCCACATTCCAG
>NW_023249580.1:0-1202 GCF_002007445.2 Ailuropoda melanoleuca | reverse complement strand
TGCAGTGTTTGAGCTCTAGCTGAAAGAAGAGAGTGTCTTCCGTTTGGTAACAAGGTACCCATTAAGTAGCATAGACCCCTCTCCCCCACAGGACTGGGGACAACAAGGACCAGTGAGCAGATTGACACGAGAGCTTCAAAACCTTGGAACAGCAGCATCATCGCCATGTAGCATCATCAATACAGTCAGAGGAGAGGGCCTCGCCCAAACTTCCTTATCCAGTTCTGATAATTAGAACACTTAAGCGTCTGAGGAGCCAACAGGTTGCTGGGAGTGACCTAATTCATTGTATTCAAAGAACCCTCCATTCCCAGTGCCTGGCCCATATGAGGGAGTCTGCGGACATTGATGGAAAGAAGGAATGAATGAACTTCTAAGTAAACAGAGAGCTCTCCTGGAATGGTAGTATGGGGAGGCTGTTTGGAAAGAGAGGGTCTTGTGTGTCTCTATTTGTGTTCTTCTGTTCAGCAGGAGAGTCAGAAGAGCTGAAAAGACAGAGAAGGACTGGGACAAGGACAAAGCAGAACCAGGAGGTGTAACACCATGCCCGGAGCGGAGCCTCCAGACTGAGCAGGGAAAGCCAGCAGCCCGGGGGGAAACGTCAAATCGAGTCAGTTAGTAATAACGGGGAACTTCAATAACCCACACACAGATTGGTGGGATGCCTCATCTGGAACACATGTAAATGAGGTTTTGGATAAGAACCAGTCATTTGGGGCGCCTGGGTGGCACAGCGGTTAAGCGTCTGCCTTCGGCTCAGGGCGTGATCCCGGCATTACGGGATCGAGCCCCACATCAGGCTCCTCTGCTATGAGCCTGCTTCTTCCTCTCCCACTCCCCCTGCTTGTGTTCCCTCTCTCGCTGGCTGTCTCTATCTCTGTCCAATAAATAAATAAAATCTTAAAAAAAAAAAGATTTAAAAAAAAAANAAGAACCAGTCATTTTAGAGGGCACAAGGAAAGAAAATATATCGGGCTGTTCACTGAACTGTTAAGAGAAACAGGTGCTGAGTAGCTTGGTGTAACAGAAACCACAGTACAATTAAATTTAGTGTTCTGAAGAAGAGAACAAGCCAATCACTCCCACCAGAATATGGAGCCCTGATGATGAAGAAGGCAGTCTTTGATAAAAAAAAAAGTAAATAACTTGCAGAAAATCCCATGTTTTCAAAACACCTTATTAAAAAACACAGGGTAAATGTA
>NW_023249579.1:0-787 GCF_002007445.2 Ailuropoda melanoleuca | reverse complement strand
TCTGGCTCCGTGCCCCAGTCTGGTGGGAAGCGAGTTGATCACCTCACTACGCTATTAGAATAGTATGTTTCGTGAACCTGAGAAGCATGTNAAGCATGTAGAAGCAACTTCTTAAGATATATCGAAACGATACATGTGTCATAGAGTAGAAAATCAAACTCAGCAAGAATACACTTTAGCAAAGTTTGGGCTAATTCGGGATTCTGGAGCCCGTGGGGGCCTCCTAATCCAGAGTAAAGGACAGGCAAGAGCACCTTGCATTCCCTACCACATAAAAGCACAAACGGTACCTGGTCGGTCCTTTGGGAAATGTTGAGGCAGCCCATACTCCGTGCCATATAGAATATTCTGCTCTAATGCATTTCTAAAAGTGGACAGCTTTGAGTGGCATCCAGTCCAATAGAGGCCGTAGCACAAATCTGGTTGCCCTCTTCTCATGAACCAGCAGACCCATGAACAAATTTAAGTCTTGTTTGTATCAATCTCTGTGAAGAGTCTGAGGTTTTATCCTACTTGCAAACTTACAAGGTAGTTCTGGGTGCTGGATGAAGACACGCAGCCTGCCCGTTTGCTCCCAATGCCTTACATGCATCCATGGCATTCTTCCATCTCTGCCCCTTTATGCACCAACACAAAGAAAGGGGCATTCTTTGCCCCCCCCAAATGAGGATAGTAAAACCTTGATGAATTTATTCAGGATTTTCCAATCAGAAAATCTAGAAAGAAGTTATTCTCGTTTCCAGATACATTGAAGTTTTGTGTTACGTCAACAATTTATTTTAATTAC
>NW_023249578.1:0-2585 GCF_002007445.2 Ailuropoda melanoleuca | reverse complement strand
AAGCAGGGGGAGTGGGAGAGGAAGAAGCAGGCTCCTAGTGGAGAAGCCCAATGTGGGGCTCGATCCCAGAAGGCTGGGATTACGCCCTGAGCTGAAGGCAGACANGCTCGATCCCAGAAGGCTGGGATTACGCCCTGAGCTGAAGGCAGACACTTAACTGCTGTGCCACCCAGGCGCCCCATAAATAAATATTTTTTAAAACACAATTTTATTTGCTTTTTTCTTCTATTCTACCTAGTGTACTGCAACCTGGATTAGTCACGATCCTTACTTTAGACACATAAACGTCATCGGTGTGATGAGGCTCATTTGTATTTTTACTCCCAGTACCCGCCTCCCCCCCACCCCGAGGTACTCACTCTGAAGTATTTACTGTATTAACTTAAGCTTGCATTTTACTCTTGTAAAATATGGATAATGGTTTGAATGGTTTTAACTATAAAATATGTTGCTCCAAAAATGTCACTCTCTCTTACTGGTTTTCACTCACCACCAATTTTTTTTTAAAGATTTTATTTATTTATTCAACAGAGATAGAGACAGCCATCGAGAGAGGGAACACAAGCAGGAGGAGTGGGAGAGGAAGAAGCAGGCTCATAGCGGAGGAGCCTGATGTGGGGCTCGATCCCATAACGCCGGGATCACACCCTGAGCCGAAGGCAGATGCTTAACCACTGTGCCACCCAGGCGCCCCGACTCACCACCAATTTTAAGATTGTTCTCTTGCTAACACTTAGATATAATTTATTTTTACTGCCTGCATTCCCGTAATTACTTATTGTCCCCATGCTGGACACATCCAGTTCCCAGATGTCTCTAAAAATTCTGAGACGCATATCCTCATACGTGTTGCCTTATAAACTCCTGTAAGAATTTCTCTGGGGTGGTCGTGGTGAGTGCCACCCCCAGGTTCCCTCCAGGCGGATGGGGGGGACTGTGCCCAAGTCCTGCCTAGTGGAGGGTTTTTCCTCACGGTTCCGGGCTGTTCCCTCTCCAAGTTGTAGGCTTGGTCTCTGCCATGGTCTCCAGAGTAGTACTGAGTCACAACAATGAGGACCAACCCCTGAGGAAGTGTAACAGAAGGAGAGGCCTGCAAGGGGAATCTTACCGAATCGCAGACCCCAATTGGAAAACCGCAGGGCAGCATTTAGAGGAGCTGGCCTTGCTGGTTTCAGGACTTTTGTGACCAGAAAACCCTCCTCCCCTAGCCGCTCCAGCAGCTCAGTTGACAATGGCTGAGGCCAGTTCCTGACCCTTGGGCCTTAGGAGGGCCAGGTCCCAGCTCTTGCACACAGTCAAAAAGCCATCTAGCACGAAATGCCAGCTCTGGAGCGAAGGGAGAATCACTGTCTCTCTGGCCCCTACTCAGGAATACGCCGTTGAGACATCAATGACACAGGGGCTCTCCCCTCCCAGAGAGTTGTGGCTGGCTCAGGAACCACTGAGAGGGAAGCCTCTGCGGCCCTAGAGCAGCAGGGGCCCAGCCTCCCCCACAGTCCACCTCTCCCGGCCCCTCCCAGCCTCTGGCCTCTTGGCCCTGGATGTTCAGGAATCGAGGCCAAAGGTATGAATAAGATGTCAATTCTGAANGAAATGCCAGCTCTGGAGCGAAGGGAGAATCACTGTCTCTCTGGCCCCTACTCAGGAATACGCCGTTGAGACATCAATGACACAGGGGCTCTCCCCTCCCAGAGAGTTGTGGCTGGCTCAGGAACCACTGAGAGGGAAGCCTCTGCGGCCCTAGAGCAGCAGGGGCCCAGCCTCCCCCACAGTCCACCTCTCCCAGCCCCTCCCAGCCTCTGGCCTCTTGGCCCTGGATGTTCAGGAATCGAGGCCAAAGGTATGAATAAGATGTCAATTCTGAAGGAAGGATATTTGTAAGGATGGACGCAGATTGCCAGGATATATAACGAGGATATGGTACAAATTTCTGAGCATGAAAAATCCTCTCAGTATATGAACCAAATAGNTAGAAAGGCATGAGGGCAGACCCACAGGAGAAGAAAGATGGTATGTATGTAATGAATGTGAAAGGAAGTTTGCCCAGAGCTCAGGTTTTGTTGGACATGGGAGAATCCACACTGGAGAGGAAACCCTGTAAGTATAATGAATGTGGGAAAGCATTTGGTGTGAGCTCAGCCCTTATCAAACATCAGAGAATCCACTCTGGTGAAAAACCTATGAGTATAGTGAGTGTGGGAAGGCCTTCTAGGTGAACTCAGCCCTTATGAATCACCAGAGGATTCACTCTGGAGAAAAGCCTTCTGAATGTGGAGAATGCAGGAAAGCATTCAGCCAAATCTCAGCCCCTATTCATCACCAGAGAATCCAGACTCAAGAGAAACCACACAGGTGTGGGAAAGCTCTAATCTTACCAAACACCAGAAAATACATGCCAAAGGAAAGTGTCATCAGTGATTTATGTGGTGAAGATATTGCAAAGACATTTTTTTAATCAGAAGTTACTGCCAAAAGAAGGGTATGATAAAAGTTAATGTTTTAATTGATACTTGGTACCTAAGAATGTTGAAGAAGTGAGAGGTGGGTGAAAACTGACTCCATCAGAATGATGACTGGTTAAAGCT
>NW_023249577.1:2951-3772 GCF_002007445.2 Ailuropoda melanoleuca | reverse complement strand
CAGGAAGATACATCGGGATCTCTACAAATGAACATCTCCAGCGCTGAGTATTGAGGTACGAAGCGGGGAGCTGTGAAACCGCCCACAGATATCGGAAGATAAACGGAAGGGGGAGGGGACCACCGTGTCCGGGCACCAGGAAGTGGTAGCCACCTGTGCCGGGGAGCAGGCGGACTGGCGGACCAGCACGCACGAAGAGCAGATGGAGACGGTGAGCCAGGGAAAGCTCACGACCAGTCTGAAAGCCGGAGCTCCAGAGTACGCCCGAACCACACTGAAACGGAGCCCGGGACCAGGCAGGGCAGCTGGCGGTGTTAGAAACACAAAGGACAGAGATGTGCCGGCCCTGGAAGTGAGGGCTGGGACGCCAGCTATGGTGCACACATCCCGGGACGGTGCAGGGATGAGCAGAACCAACAGAAACAGAGTTAAAGTGGCCAGAACCTCAGTGGAGAATGGTCCGCGATCCCTCTGTTCTGAGACAGAGGCTGAGATTCGGCTACTGCTGCTCTGTCTCTCAGAAGAGGCACAGCAAACCGCCAGGGAAAGCCGCCAGAGAACAAAAGCCTGGAAATACCGGCTCACAGTGTGCCCATCCCCATCCCCCCTCGCAGGGGACACGGAGACTCTACCCAAACAGGGTTGCCTGAGCATCGGCGTGGCAGGCCCCCCACACCAGAAGGCCGGCTGAAAAATCAAGAAGCTCACATCCCTAAGATCCCTATAAAACCAGTTCGCACTGCATGTGTCCTGGTCAATAATTTGGGCTCTGGACAACCCCGCAACCTCTCCTCATCAGAATGATGAGGAGGAGAAATCCC
>NW_023249577.1:1645-2854 GCF_002007445.2 Ailuropoda melanoleuca | reverse complement strand
TTCAGAGTAACAATGGTCAAGATGATGTGTAGACTTGAAAAAAGTATTAACGAAAATGTTAATGAGAATATAGAATCTCTAAGGGCGGAAATGAGAGCAAATCTGGCAGAAATTAAAAATTCTATGAATCAAATGCAGTCAAAACTAGATGCTCTGATTGCCAGGGTGAACGAGACAGAAGAATGTATCAGGGAATTGGAGGATGTGTTAGTAGAAGAGAAAGCTAAAACAGAAACTTGGCTCAAAAAAATCCAATCTCAAGAATGTAGGTTACCTGAGATTACTGACTCAATGATATGTTCCAGNAACGATCCAATGTCAGAATCATCGGCATCCCTGAAGGGGTGGAGAAAAACAGAGGTCTAGAAGAGATATTTGAACAAATTGTAGCTGAAAACTTCCCTAATCTAGCAAGGGAAACAAGCATTCGTGTCCAAGAGGCAGAGAGGACCCCATCCAAGCTCAACCAGGACAAACCTACGCCACGGCATGTCATAGTGCAATTCGCAAATATTAGATCCAAGGATACAGTATTGAAAGCGGCCAGGGCAAAGAAATTTCTCACGTACCAAGGCAAAGGTATCAGGATTACGTCAGACCTGTCTACAGAGACCTGGAATGAGAGAAAGGCTTGGGGGGGCATTTTTAAAGCTCTTTCAGAGAAAAACATGCAGCCAAGGATCCTTTATCCCGCAAGGCTGTCATTCCGAATTGATGGAGAGATAAAGACCTTCCCTAATCGGCAGTCATTGACCAATTTCTTAACCACAAACCCAGCCCTACAGGAGATATTAAGGGGGATTCTATAAAAGTAAAAAGGCCCCAAGAGTGATACAGAACAGAAAGTCACAACGATAGAAACAAAGACTTTACTGGCAACATGGCATCATTAAAATATCTCTCAATAATCAGTCTCAATGTAAATGGCCTAAATGCTCCCATAAAACGCCACAGGGTTGCAGATTGGATAAAAAGACATGACCCATCCATTTGCTGTCTACAAGAGACTCATTTTGAACCTAAAGATACATCCAGACTGAATGTAAAGGGATGGAATACAATCTTTCATGCCAATGGACCTCAAAAGAAAGCTGGGGTAGCAATTCTCATATCAGAAAGATTGGATTTTAAGCTAAAGACTATAGTTAGAGATACAGAAGGGCAGTATATTATTCTTAAGGGATGTATCCAACAAGTGGATATGATGAT
>NW_023249577.1:0-1556 GCF_002007445.2 Ailuropoda melanoleuca | reverse complement strand
ATGTAGATAAAAATACGTTAATAGTAGGGGACCTCAACACTCCACTATCAGCAATAGACAGATCACCTAAGCAAGAAATCAGCAAAGAAACAAGAGCTTGGAATGCCATACTCAACGAGTTGGACCTCATAGATATATATAGAACAGTACACCCCAGAACCAAAGAATATTCATCCTATTCTAATGCCCATGGAACATTTCCAAGAATAGATCATGTCCTGGGTCACAAAACAGGTCTCAACCAATACCAAAAGACTGAAATTTTTCCCTGCATATTCTCAGACCACAACACTCTGAAATTGGAACTCAACCACAAGGACAAATTTGGAAGAAACTCAAATACTTGGAGACTATGAACCATCCTACTCAAGAATGATTCGATAAACCAGGAAATCAAATAGCAATTTAAACAATTTATGGAGACCAATGAGAATGAAAATACAATGGTCCAAAACCTATGGGACACTGCAAGGCAGTCCTAAGGGGGAAATATATAGCCATCCAAGCCTCACTCAAAAGAATAGAAAAATCTAAAATGCAGTTTTTATATTTTCACCTCAAGAAGCTGGAACAGCAACAGAGGGACAGGCCTAATCCATGCACGAGAAAGCAGTTGATCAAGATTAGAGCAGAGATCAATGAATTAGAAACCAGGAGCACAGTAGAGAAGATCAACAGAACTAGAAGCTGGTTCTTTGAAAGAATAAAAAAAAATTGACAAACCACTGGCATGACTTATCCAAAAGAATAGAGAAAGGATCAAAATTAATAAAATTATGAATGAAAAGGGAGAGGTCACACCAAACACCAATGAGATAGGAAGGATTATTAGAAGCTTTTATCAACAGCTTTATGCCAACAAATTAAGCAATGTGGATGGCAAAAATTAGAATGGCAAAAATTGACAAGGCAAGAAACAACCATTGCTGGAGAGGATGTGGAGAAAGGGGATCCCTCCTACGTTGTTGGTGGGAATGCAAGTTGGTACAGCCACTCTGGAAAACAATGTGGAGGTCCCTTAAAAAGTTAAAAATTGAGCTACCCTATGGCCCAGCCATTGCACTACTGGGTGTTTACCCCAAAGATACAGACGTAGTGAAGAGAAGGGCCACATGCACCCCAATGTTCATAGCAGCATTGTCCACAATAGCTAAATCGTGGATGGAGCGGAGATGCCCTTCAACAAATGACTGGATTAAGAAGCTGTGGTCCATATATACAATGGAATATTACTCAGCTATCAAAAAGAACGAATTCTCAACATTTGCTGCAACATGGACGGCACTGGAGGAGATAATGCTAAGTGAAATAAGTCAAGCAGAGAAAGACAATTATCATNATGGTTCCTCTCATCTATGGAACATAAGAACTAGGAAGATCGGTAGGAGAAGAAGAGAAAGGGGGGTAATCAGAAGGGGGAATGTAGCATGAGAAACTATGGACTCTGAAAAACAAACTGAAGGCTTCCGAGGGGAGGGGGGTGGAGGAATGGGATAGGCTGGTGATGGGTAGTAAGGAGGGCACGTGTTGCATGGTGCACTGGGTGTTATACGCAA
>NW_023249576.1:310-608 GCF_002007445.2 Ailuropoda melanoleuca | reverse complement strand
CACCAAGTGGTAGAGAGATTCATGTAGAAATGCTACCCTCAGCCAGAGAGGCTGGGAGGCCAAAAACCTCTTCCAATTTAAAGGGCCACTCAGAAACTAGAAACAAAATCCTTACCCATTTCCACAGGCTGGTTCTTTTCAAGGTTGTCCTCTAGGGTGCCTGGGTGGCTCAGTTGGTTAAGCATCTGCCTTTAGCTCAGGTCAGGATCCCAGGGTCCTGGGACTGAGTCCCACATCAGGCTCTCTGCTCAGCGGGGAGTCTGCTTCTCCAAATAAATATATAAAATCTTAAAAAAAA
>NW_023249576.1:0-158 GCF_002007445.2 Ailuropoda melanoleuca | reverse complement strand
CCCCTTGCTGAGCAGACAGTCTGATGTGGGGCTTGATCCCAGGACCCTGAGATCATGCCCTGAGCCAAAGAAAGTAGACGCTTAACTGCTGAGCCACCCAGGTGCCCTATTAATTTTATTTTTTTTAAGATTTTATTTATTTATTTGAGAGAGAGAGA
>NW_023249575.1:0-561 GCF_002007445.2 Ailuropoda melanoleuca | reverse complement strand
ATATGCAAGGATGAAACATGGTCATCCCATCGCCCATGGGCACACTTGCAGGACAGGAGAGGATTCACCCTGAATAACACGCTCCAGNCAGTGAAATGAATGAAGGGAACTCTTCAGCGATCCCTTGTTCCTTAGTGAACACGGAAGTCCTCATGCTGAGGAGACAGATGCCAGTTTTAAAGTCCAAGCGGAAAATCCTTCCCCCAGCATTGTCATTAGAAAACTCATACTGGGAAAACCCTCCCCACAGATTTTTGTCATATGCGAATGAGTCAAGAATTCAGTCCTTTGTCCCGGGGCTGGAAGGGCCAAGGTTCCAAGAAGAAGGTGGGGGAGGAAGGGGCAGCCATCCCCTGGGGCTCCTGGGCCAAGCTGCTGGGATCCCGCTGGCAGGCTCCAGGCCCCCGCGTGGCCACGAAGCACACCCTCTCCTTGCACTTGGCACTGCTGCCCCGGGGCTGTGGGGCGCATCCTCGGTCACGGGCCAACTCACTGAAGGGCATAGTTTCGGGACCTCTGAACTCAGCTCCTGGGGTCTCCACAAAGTAGACCTGCGCAGGA
>NW_023249574.1:0-1510 GCF_002007445.2 Ailuropoda melanoleuca | reverse complement strand
TGTGTAGACAGGTCTGACATAATTCTGATACCTTTGCCTTGGTACGTGAGAAATTTCTTTGCCCTGGCCACCTTCAATACTGAATCCTTGGATCTAATATTTGTNCTTTCAAAACTGTATCCTTGGATCTAATATTTGCGAATTGCACTATGACGTGACGTGGTGTAGGTTTGTCATGGTTGAGATTGGGAGGGGTCCTCTCTGCCTCTTGCACATGAATGTTTGTTTCCCTCTCTAGATTAGGGAAGTTTTCAGCTACAATTTGTTCAAATATCTCTTCTAGACCTCTGTTTTTCTCCATCCCCTCGGGGATACCGATGATTCTGACATTGGAACATTTCATTGAGTCAGTAATCTCCCGTAACCTACATTCTTGAGCGTGGATTGTTTTAAGTCCAGATTCTATTTTTGCTTTGTCTTCTACTAACCCATCTTCCAATTTGCTGATACGTTCCTCTGCCTCATTCACCCTGGCCATCAGAGCCTCTAGTTTTANCAGTTTTTTTTTTTTAATTTCTGCCAGATTCGCTCTCATTTCTGCTCTTAGAGATTCTATATTCTCATTAACATTTTCGTTAATACTTTTTTCAAATCTACCCATTATCTTGACCTTTGTTACTCTGAACTCCATTTCTGATAATTTGGTTATATCCATATCCATTTGTCTGTGGCAGAGGCCACAGACTCATTGTCTTTTCTTTGCCCAGGGGGATTTCTTCTTCTAGTCATTCTGATGAGGCTAGGTTGGGGGGTTGTCCAGAGCCCAAATTATTGACCAGGACCCAGGCAGTGTGCGCTTGTTTTATAGGGATCTTTGGGATGTGGGCTTCTTGATTTTTAGCCTGCCTTCAGGGGGAGGGGCCAGCCACGCTGATACTCAGGCAACCCTATTTGGATAGATTCTCTGTGTCCCCTGGGAGGTGGGATGGTGATGGGCACACTGTGAGCCGGTATTTACAGGCTTTTGTTCTCTGGCGGCTTTCCCTGGCGGTTTGCTGTGCCTCTTCTGAGAGTCAGAGCAACAGTAGCCGAATCTCAGCCTCTGTCTCGGACCGTTCTCCACTGATGTTCTGGCCACTTTAACTCTGTTTCTGTTGGTGCTGCTCAAGCCTGCAGCATCCCGGGATGTGCGCCCCACACCCGGTGTCCCAGCCCTTGCTTCCAGGGCCAGCGCATCTCTGTCCTTTGTGTTTCTAATACCGCCAGACACCAGCCGCCCCGCGCTCCCAGAGCTCCTGGTCTCAGTCTGGTTCCAGTGAGCACACCGGAGTTCCGTGAGATGCCTGGTGGCTTGCGCTCCCGGCTCACGGTCTCAGTCTGCTCTCTCGCGGGTGCCAGACCGTGAGTCCGCCCGCTCCCCTGTGCAGGTGGCTACCGCTTCCCGGCGCCTGAACACGGCAGCTCCCTCCCCCTTCTGTTTATCTTCAGATATCTTTGCGCGGTTTCATGGCTCCCCGCTTTGTACCTCAATACCCAGCTGGAGATGTTCATTTGTAGAGATCCAGATGTA
>NW_023249573.1:0-1870 GCF_002007445.2 Ailuropoda melanoleuca | reverse complement strand
TTGGACCAACCAGCCTCCAATACAATGTTTGCTTCATGGGTAAATAACATCAAAACTGCTGGTGGCATTGGCATGAAAATGCCTAAACCATTTCTGTCGGTNGTCAGAAACAACACTGTGCAGTGGCCGTCTTAGCACTATCATCATCCTTCGTGAATAGGGAAACATGAGGGAAAGTGTTCACGGAAGCCTGACGAGAGTGCCACATAGTGGTCTCTGAGACACCACACAATCCAGGGAAATATCAACGAACATCATCTCACTTAAATAAGGGAGTCTAAATGAAAACGTTCAAGAATTTCGAGGACTCAGCGCCCTTCTTATTGGTATTAAAGAAGAGCGTCCAGGATAACACCTCCAGCTAACATCTGCGTTTCTTTGGGACCCAGATTCCCCATTGGGTGAATGTGCCTTGGAAGCATCCAGCACTGTGAACCAAGAAACAAAGTGCGAAAATAAGGCCCTTGAAGTCACATCGGCCTTATAGAACGTGGAACAAAAATCAAGGTGCTTTGTTACCGTGAGTGAAACACGATCAGCACAGCACGGAGAAACAAAATTTGGCCAAACCAGCCTCCAATGCAATGTTTGCTTCATGGGTAAATCCCATTAAAACTGCTGGTGGCAATGGAACGAAAATGCCTAAACCATTTCTGTCAGAAACAACACTGTGCAGTGGCCGTCTTAGCACTATCATCATCCTTCGTGAATAGGGAAACATGAGGGAAAGTGTTCACGGAAGCCTGACGAGAGTGCCACATAGTGGTCTCTGAGACACCACACAATCCAGGGAAATATCAACGAACATCATCTCACTTAAATAAGGGAGTCTAAATGAAAACGTTCAAGAATTTCGAGGACTCAGCGCCCTTCTTATTGGTATTAAAGAAGAGCGTCCAGGATAACACCTCCAGCTAACATCCGCATTTCCTTGGGACCCAGATTCCCCATTGGGTAAATGTGCCTTGGAAGCATCCAGCACTTAGAACCAAGAAACAAAGTGCGAAGATAAAGCCCTTGAAGTCACATTGGCCTTGTAGAACGTGGAACAAAAATCAAGGTGCTTTGTTACCATGAGTGAAACACGTCCAGCACAGCACTGAGAAACAAAATTTGGCCAAACCAGCCTCCAATGCAATGTTTGCTTCAAGGCTAAATCCCATTAAAACTGCCGGTGGCAAGGAACGAAAATTCCTAAATAATTTCTCTTCAGAAACAACACTGTGCAGTGGCCGTCTTAGCACTATCATCATCCTTCGTGAATAGGGAAACATGAGGGAAAGTGTTCACGGAAGCCTGACGAGAGTGCCACATAGTGGTCTCTGAGACACCACACAATCCAGGGAAATATCAACGAACATCATCTCACTTAAATAACGGAGTATAAATGAAAAAGTTCAAGAATTTCGAGGACTCAGCGCCCTTCTTATTGGTATTAAAGAAGAGCGTCCATGATAACACCTCCAGCTAACATCCGAGTTTTCAATAGGGACCCAGATTCCCCATTGGGTGAATGTGCCTTGGAAATATCCAGCACTTAGAACCAAGAAACAAAGAGCGAAGATAAAGCCTTTGAAATCACATCGGCGTTATAGAACGTGGAACAAAAATCAAGGTNTGAGTGAAACACGATGAACACAGCACTGAGAAACAAAATTTGGCCAAACCAGCCTCCAATGCATTGTTTGCTTCATAGGTAAATCTTATCAAAACTGCTGGTGGCAATGGAAAGAAAATGCCTAAAACATTTCTGCCAGAA
Organism: Ailuropoda melanoleuca; assembly: GCF_002007445.2. Classification (NCBI taxonomy): domain Eukaryota; kingdom Metazoa; phylum Chordata; class Mammalia; order Carnivora; family Ursidae; genus Ailuropoda; species Ailuropoda melanoleuca. Next base: position 111 of record NW_023249573.1, on the reverse strand, counting down.
TCAACACTGTGCAGTGGCCGTCTTAGCCCTTTCGTCATCCTTTGTGAATAGGGTAACATGAGGGAAAGTGTTCACGGAAGCCTGACGAGAGTGCCACATAGTGGTCTCTGA
>NW_023249572.1:1211-1391 GCF_002007445.2 Ailuropoda melanoleuca | reverse complement strand
GACAAGGATGCCCACTCTCGCCACTATTATTCAACATAGTACTAGAAGTCCTTTCAACAGCAATCAGACAAATCAAAGGGATAAATGTATCCAAATCAGCAAAGAAGAAGTCAAAATGTCTCTCTTCGCAGATGACATGATACTCTATATGGAAAACCCAAAAGAATCCACTCCCAAACT
>NW_023249572.1:231-1116 GCF_002007445.2 Ailuropoda melanoleuca | reverse complement strand
GAGACTGAAGAAAGAGAAATTAGGGAATCCATCCCATTTACAATAGCACCAAAAACCATACGTTACCTTGGAATTAACTTAACCAGAGACGTAAAGGATCTATATTCTAGAAACTATAAATCACTCTTGAAAGACATTGAAGAAGACACAAAAAGATGGAAAAATATTCCATGCTCATGGATCGGAAGAATTAACATAGTTAAAATGTCCATGCTACCCAGAGCAATCTACACTTTCTATGCTATCCCAATCAAAATACCGAGGACATTTTTCAAAGAACTGGAACAAACAGTCCTTAAATTTGTAGGGAACCAGAAAAGGCCCCGAATCTCCAAGGAACTGTTGAAAAGGAAAAACAAAGCTGGGGGCATCACAATGCCGGATTTCGAGCTGTACTACAAAGCTGTGATCACAAAGACAGCATGGTACTGGCATGAAAACAGACATATAGACTAATGGAACAGAAGAGAGAACCCAGAAATGGACCCTCGGCTCTTTGGGCAACTAATCTTTGATAAAGCAGGAAAAAACATCCGGTAGAAAAAAGACAGTCTTCAAAAAATGGTGGTGGGAAAATTGGACAGCTAAATGCAAAAGAATGAAACTTGACCACTCTCTCACACCATACACAAAGATAAACTCCAAATGGACAAAAGACCTCGATGTGAGACAGGAATCCATCAAAATCCTAGAGGAGAACACAGGCGGCAACCTCTACGACATCGGCAAAAGCAACCTATTTCATGACACATCTCCAAAGGCAAGAGAAACAAAAGATAAAATGAACTTGTGGGACTTCATCAAGATAAAAAGCTTCTGCACAGCCAAGGAAACAGTCAAAAAAACTAAGAGGCAGCCCACGGAATGGGAGAATATATTTGCAAA
>NW_023249572.1:0-185 GCF_002007445.2 Ailuropoda melanoleuca | reverse complement strand
GTATCCAAGATCTACAAAGAACTTCTCAAACTCAATACAGGAGAAACAAATAAACAAATCATAAAATGGGCAGAAGATATGAACAGACACTTTTCCAAGATGACATACAAATGTCTAACAGACTCATGAAAAAATGTTCAAAATCATTAGCCATCAGGGAAATTCAAATCAAAACCACACTGAGA
>NW_023249571.1:0-517 GCF_002007445.2 Ailuropoda melanoleuca | reverse complement strand
TATGAAAGGATTAAATAAGATATGAAATTCATTCTTCCACACTGAATGTTCACAACAAACTAAAACACACAAAAAAAAACACTCATAAGGAGTTTTGTAAGAGGGTTTCATCAAAGCCCCCTACATAAAAAGCCACAAATTGTTAATAGATTCTCCTGAAGAGTCCTTTCAGCTATCTTACCAAGGGGGAGAGGGCATCCACTGGCCCTTCATTCCATGAACAGCTAAATCTCTTGCCATAATTGCTCTCATTTTCTCTGTTAGAAGCACACTTACTCCCATAACTTCAGAGATACCCACAACTTCTATCAAAAGAATATCAATATATCCTCTCCTATCTTTTTTTAAAGATTTTATTNTTTTTTTTAAAGATTTTATTATTTATTCGACAGAGATAGAGACAGCCAGTGAGTGGGGGAACACAAGCAGGGGGAGTGGGATAGGAAGAAGCAGGCTCATGGCAGAGGAGTCTGATGTGGGGCTCGATCCCGTAACGCCAGATCACGCCCTGAGCTGA
>NW_023249570.1:9363-11830 GCF_002007445.2 Ailuropoda melanoleuca | reverse complement strand
GGGAATACGGGTCAACAGGTCCAGTATAGTGATGTAATCAGATTATCAGTCTGTCTTGGGTCACTGATCAAAGATGGTCAGTATATCTTGGGTGATGAGTGACTCTAAACTGCCCTATATGTGTGTGTGTCCAGATTTACTGAGCCAGGTGGTGTCCTGGAACATCCTGAGTATCTAGGCCATCATCAAAACCAAAATGGTTGGTCTCATGGGGCTTAAATAAGTCAAATTGCTAGTGTGTTCTTGCAAAGCTGTGTGTTTGGAGCCAGAGTATGACTGAGTTTGCTGAGTCTATCTGTAAGTTGTTAGCCTGGCCAGTCATTCTGAACTGATTATATTGACCACACCAAAGTTTTTCTTACATTCTTCACACCTAGCTGAAATTTTGCTCTTCTGCTTAGAATAAAACATTAGGATAGAGGTAGAGATGTTTATAAATGAGCAGAGACCCAAACGGGCTTCAAATTTGATCATGATGACCCCCACTCACCTAACTCCTCCACCTAAGATTGGGACGTAAACAGCCGAAAGTGAAAACGGCAGCTATGTCTCAGGTTCTGTGTGGTAGGTTCTGTGTGGTAGGACCTCCTTTCACCCTTCTCACACCTCCTTTCACCCTCTCACACCTCACACCTCCTTCCTCCATCTCTGAGCCTATGACAACCATATCTACAGATGTGACCCTCCTACTTTTGTGATCTGAACATCTACCTTCTTCTCCCTTCCTTTCCTTGATAACGCGGCTGATGTGATTCAACAGAACCTGTTAAACACAAGTTGCTTGGAATATGAAGCCCGCTAACCTTGGTTCTAATCCCTGCTCTGCATTTTACTGCCTGATTGACTTAGTGGGAATACTATAAAATATTTTAAGCTGAGTTTTCTCTTTTGTAAAGTGGAGGGAATAGAAATTCTGGATAAATGGTTAGATAACTCCTGATCCCCTGTATTCCTGAGTACCTTTATGTTGCTGAGCAGCTGGCAGCACGTAGTAAGGGCAGGTAATGCTAGGGACACTAGTCTCTGTCTCCTTGCCGGTAGAAAGAGCAGACTTAGGCTTTCCCCCATGGGAGGAGAGCCCGAGAGGATAGCGTCCAAGAACCCTTGGAAGGAACATTGCAAGATTCAGCACATAGCTTGGTCCACAGACATCTCAAATCTGGAGTGGTATTGAGGAGTTCACATTAATATATTTGTGTTTCTAATCCTTATGGTACATGAGGAATTAAGGAGAAGCTGAAATATGAGATGAGTTCATTTTTCCTTTGAGGCAGAGGAACTGCCTCTCAGAGGAACTGAGAGCCTTCTGCTTGGTGACAACTGGGGCTGGCATCTTGATGCCGTATATCAGCCAGCTCACAAGAGTTGAGACGTTTGCACTTTTATATTTCATTGGAGATCCCTTACTTAAGGTACCCTAAAGGTTGGACCTGAGATCCAATGAGCAAATAGGTGAAAATAATACATACTCTAACAGGGATCCAGTAGATACTGAGAGGAAGAATAAACAGAACATCCCAAACAGGTGGTGTCTAATGAATCTGAGCTGCACGAGAAAAAATATAACAATGCAAACCAAAATTTAAAAATGATAATTATGAGGGAACAAAGGGAGATTGAGGCAGAACTCACAAATATTCATGTGCCATATATACTATTTAATCAATTCTGGCCAATGGATTATAAACAGTCATTTCCAGACTAAGGCAATGAAGAGCTGATGAACTACTTTCATCTTGCTCTTGTCTTGCCACAGTGACCTTGGAGACCACTTATTCCACATGACAACCCTATAAAGTGGAGGAAGACCATCAGACATATATGTTGCGGCGTGTGTGAGAAAGAACAAAAATCCAAAAATGAAACTTAAATTGTATTAAGCCAGTGAGATTTCCAAGATTGTCTATTACCAAGACAGAGCCTATTGCTGCCCTGGCAAATGCTGACATTCCCTCTTTGCATTGAATGGTTTTGCTATGTAGCTTATTCTCTTATTCCAAGTCACTTAAGCACCCAGCAATCAAATCCGTGGATAATTGAAAGACATCAGTATTTAGGATGGTATGAAGTTTCTCTTTACTCTGAAAGGCAGATTTAAGGGCATTGCTTCTCAAACTTTAATGTACACGTGAATTAACTAAGGATCTTGTTACTATTCACATTGTGATTCAGTACCTATGGAGCACTCTTTGAGATTCTGCATTTCCAGCAAACACCCAGCAATGCTAATGCTGCTGACCATTGGGTGACACTTTAAGCAGCAAAGTTTTAGGACATATGTAGAAAGGTGGTCTCACCTGGTCCCTCAAAAGCCTGACAAGTAGTTAAAACTTTGAACTATTAGAATAAGACTCCAGGTGGCAAGACTTAGGCTGGTTTCATTGAAATTGATCTATGTCTATATGATTGGACTCATTGGGGAGACATCAGTTTTTCCTCTTCTCCCTCCTCCCACCTTTTTTTTTTT
>NW_023249570.1:0-7643 GCF_002007445.2 Ailuropoda melanoleuca | reverse complement strand
GAGGAGCCTGATGCAGGGCTTGATCCCGGAACTCCGGGATCATGCCCTGAGCCAAAGGCAGACGCTTAGACTGAGCCACCCAGGCGCCCCTCAATTCCAGATTCCTATAGCTGCTTTTCCTGAACTATCCCAGTTGGTTTTTTAAAATAAATTGGTTTAATTCTATGTTCTACCCCATATCTATCCTCTAAATGCTTTTAGCTTGCATTGGTTTCAGTTGCCTGCCAAAGAATATAATCTACTTATTCATTCACATTACCTACAATTGTATATGCCACAAGGGTATCTAAGAGAGTTCTCTTTACATTTGTCTGTCTATCTGTCCCTGTCTCTGTGTTCTGGTTTTGTTTTGTCCCTGCTGTTATTTTTGGAAAGAAGACTATATCAAATTGTTATGTCTGTATCAAAACTAATTCTTACACTGAACAGAAAGCATAGAATTCATTCATTTTCTATGAATCATCTTGCCTTACACCTTATCCAGGCAGATTGTCTATTTGTCTCTCTCCTGGAGCTGTGTAGGTTGCAAAGTGCTTGGCACAGTCTGGGTGAGCCATCTTAAGTGTTCAGTAACTCTCAATCACTTTGAGAGTTGTGATAAATTATTAAGGTATTTAAGCCAAGCCTGAAGATGACAAGGGAACTTCTCTGAAGGGCTGGCAGAGTTGACTGTGTGACTTTAAGCTGTTGGATGGTTTGAGCACCTTTGAGGCCATTTTATCCTTGTTGCTCTTGGACAAATAGTATTAGATGGGGAGATGGGCTCACAACTCTAGCCCAGCTCTGCATGGGACACTGACATGAGGAGGCTCTTCTCAGGAAAAAAATGAGATGTTGATGCACTGAGGAGAAACTTTAAATAATGTGAAACTGAAAGATCTTTTTAAAAAAATGTCATAGTATATCTATATCGGAGATCAAAAGAAAGAGTTTCTGAAGGCAAACAGAATGCTAGAACATAAGTGGAATGTGAACTGTGATTAAAGTGCTTTCCTTTTAGTCGTAGTTGCTCTCCTGGAAAGACTCAGTACTCTTGGACTCACACTTGAGCATGAATAACATGGATTTAGGCACCCATATGTATGCACTAATTTCCACAAGTATGCTTGTATAGTTTTTGTTTAAACAGTCCATTGTAAATACCCCAAACCTCAGGAATTGCCCTGTCTTCTCTGGTAACTCTGAAATCCGCCTTATCATTGACATATCAGGTAATAAAGGTACTGTTACTCATTCTCGGTATTCTTCATACACTAGGAGGCTCAGGGAAGAAAATCATGTTTTAGAAACACATTTCTTTAAGACAGGACAGTTCTTGGTTCTAATATTTTATGTATGGGCTTTCTTAGTTTTTTTCCTGTTTTAAATTATTACACTATTGTCTGGAAAGGTGAGTGGCTGAATTTTTGAATCCCTCTAACATCTTGCAGAAAAGTCCTCTTGTGTTCAGCATTAAGTGTAACAAGTTATCAGGGGAGTAAAGTCAGGACTATAACCATTATATATATATATATATATACACACATATATATGTGATTGAGGCTGTATCCAGTAAAATAAAGCTAAAAATATAGGTGATTTTATTCTACATTTAGCAATATCTGAGCTACAATTTATTAATTCTTAAATATAGACTTGCTTAAGCAATATATCTGTATGTTTTTTAAAGATTGATTTATTTATTTTTACAGAGAGAGGGCACACAGAGAGAAGGGGGAAAAGTAGGAGAGGAAGAGGGAAAAAGAATCTCCAGCAGATTCCCCGTTGAATGGGGAGCCCAACTCAGGGATCATTTTCATGACCCTGAGATCATGACCTGAGCCAAAACCAAGAGTCAGACACTTAACCAACTGAACCACCCAGGTGCCCCATTAGCAATATATATTTTTAAAAATTCAGACAAAATAGTATGGTATCTTAAACTCACTTTGACTTTTGCAGCAACATCATAAAAAAGGATCAATTTTACAAAACATACCAGAGTGTCATCATTTTTTCCAAGAGCCACTTTTTATGCTTTAAAATTCAAAGCATTATCATTTGAAGCACCTCCTTGATGTTCTCTTCTTCAGTTGTTTACTGGTTTACATCAGTCTGATCTTTCTGTCAGTGACTCTGCCTGTGGTTCCAACAGTTGCTCCAAGTTCGCTTATACTTTGTTACGTACGTTGTTATTAAATTTTGTTCTTTTTGCAGTTTTGAAATTTTGCATATATCTATGTTTTGTATTTGTGTATTCAATTTTTTACAATGAACCAGGAAGTCATGTTGTCCTCAAGCACCGGATTTATGCTAATATTCAGAAGGATGAATGCTTGAATGCTTTTCCTTCCTCGGAGAACTAGAAATTGTAGAGATTGAGGTAATAAATAGACAATACTGCACTTAAAACATTGAAAAGTCACTCAGGACTTAATTTAGAATTACCTTGAATTATTGAATAATGCTGGAAATTGGTCAAAGGAATTAAAAGATCATGAACTGAAGCTTCTAATCATTCTTTGCCATTGTTGATAAATCTCAGTATTAGTAAAAACACAAATATCTAAAGTAGGCTTATCACACTAAAGCATTTAAAAGTGAAATAGCCAAATTTATCTGAATTTTTGTTTCCAGCTTTCAGTAGTATCTTAACTTTATGATTTTTCTCTGGGTGCCTTGGCTGTCACTGCTTACCTCTGGGCATAGGACCTCATGATCCGCTTTTCCCCTGTGGACTTTTATGGCATGGATTGATTTCTAGCCACTAGTTGAGTGCGATGAAAGAAGAAAATAAATGAACAATCTTTTAAAATGTGTGAGACAGCTCAGAAATAATAGCTTTCCCTTTATATTGATTGTTGGCAAATCTTACATCTAGTAATCATGATTAAATAGTTCAAATGACTACTGGGGAAAGGAATGATTTATCTTATACTTTGAGTATTAGTTGTCAGTCACACAATTCATTATATTATGCATTTAGTTCAATAACTGTATTGAATTTAATGAGAGCTTTGTTTCTAAAGTTCTAGATAGCCGTGATCGGCCTATATAATTTCTAATGGAAAGGACTGGAGAATGGGATGAGTATGATATGTCATTGACATTACCATCATTTCTTTCTTTCCTAGAAAGGACATGATCTCTTTTCTCTCTTTTCCTTATTCCACTCACTTCAACATAAAGTCCACCTTCACACTACCTTCTCTTTTCTGCATTTTCTCTCTTCCTACCATCTGCTCCCCTTCTTTTTGTCTCTTTCACATTCAAATTTCTGTCTTCAGTTATTATTGTTATTTTAATGGTCATCAATATTCTCATACCATGTATGAGTTGGTCAGTTGTAGTCATGTCTAACACTGCCAGGCACTATGCTCAGTATATTTACAGTTTCTCTTGCAACACAGGACGTGGGTACGAGGATTAACATGCACATTTTATAGATGACAAACTGAGACATGGAGAACTAGACCATAAAGCTAGTAGTGATGGCATCAGAATTGAATCCAGGCAACCTAGCTGCAGAGTTATGATATTAACAACTATGATATGGAGTCTTTCATAGAATAAAGAAAAAAAATATGGTTATACTTCCCAAAGGTTTTGCAGTTTAACAAATTATAATGATCAGATGTGAGCACAATCTTGGAAAATGTCACTTCCCATAGATTTTAGATGATTAGAAAACTTTGTCGGTTGACCTTCTTGACTTCCTTTGCTCATTGAGAACAGCAGTAAAGGTGTTCATATTTTACTTACTTACTTAATATTAAGAGTCTATATAAACTCTTTATGGGAATCTTCAAATTAGTCATTCCATTTAGGCAGACAAAAGATACAGCTGAGAAATCTAAATATGTTTTAAATGCAGTGAAGTCATTATTTTTCCCTAAGTAAGACTTGTATTATTCTTCTGGAATTTCTCTTTTCCGAGTAATGGCTCTTTTGTTGGTGAGACTTTCCTGAGTTACTCATTGACAGCTGCAAAACTGCTTTGCCAAGTTAAAAATAAAATCTGTATTTTGAAAGATACTTATTTGTTAAACATGAGATGATTTATTTAGTTGCCTGTTTATAACAGTTCTAGAAAGATGTAACTTTAGGAATTTATTTTTATCTGAAATCACTATTAAGAGATCATTATATTCTTTCATGTTTAGGATATTATTCTCTCATTTTTGTAATATTCCTCTGCAATTAAACACTGACAAAATGGGCTTACTTTTTACTTTTTTGTTTTATTCTCCTCATATCCTTCTTTATCAATGTCTTCCCTTAATTCTCTACTATCATTTAGATAGATAATCAAATGAAAATGATCTATTGAACACCAATTAAGAGCTCAAAACAGTGGTTAAACCTTTCAACCTAGCAGTCACCAAGCTCTGCAGTGCTGACTTACCCCATTTTGTATTTCTTTTCACAATAAGTCATCTTAACTATACGGTACAGTACAGTGAGATGATGCTAGTACTCATCATTGCCTTCTCAGGGCTTCAGATAGCATGGAGAGAAAAGCAAGAAATTTATAAGTAGTTATTTAATATAGAATGAAAAAATCTATTAATGAAGAAATTAATGAATGAAACGCTCGACCATTGGCCCCACTGCTTTCTGCAAAGGCATTTTTGTTTGAGCTACTTCCAAGATTTCTTTCCTATGCTCTCTTACTCTCTCGTCCTGAATGATTACATAGAATAATATATTCAAATTGAACATATTTAATAGTTGTCATTGAAATATAAGCAAATTTTGTTCATTTTCTATGTATTTTTTTAAAATTCAGATAAAACACTGACTATAATGACATTCTTGAGAGAGGAGCATATATCTGAGATGGATAAAAACAGATTAGAGAATGTGTAAAATTTGGTCCAACATCTGTCCCTGCGGCAGACTAAGAGGTATATACAACCTTAAATTATGTATAAAACCTCAACAATAGTTACAACTTTCTTGCTACATGTTCTTGTCTAGATTTAGAGTGGTTTTCACAAGATGCACTTGTTTTTGTTTGGAAAATATGTGTTTATGGAAAAATCACACTGAACTGAAATTTTGGGAAAGTTTGGCCCTAAAGTAGATAAAATCTGTGAGTTATCCCAGCCTTCTCTGGGTTCTGTTTGCCCACAAAATACCCAAGATAGTATGGACAGATGGTTTCCTGGGTGATAGGGGAGGCACAGGGGAGGGGAATACGGGTCAACAGGTCCAGTATAGTGATGTAATCAGATTATCAGTCTGTCTTGGGTCACTGATCAAAGATGGTCAGTATATCTTGGGTGATGAGTGACTCTAAACTGCCCTATATGTGTGTGTGTCCAGATTTACTGAGCCAGGTGGTGTCCTGGAACATCCTGAGTATCTAGGCCATCATCATAACCAAAATGGTTAGTCTCATGGGGCTTAAATAAGTCAAATTGCTAGTGTGTTCTTGCAAAGCTGTGTGTTTGGAGCCAGAGTATGACTGAGTTTGCTGAGTCTATCTGTAAGTTGTTAGCCTGGCCAGTCATTCTGAACTGATTATATTGACCACACCAAAGTTTTTCTTACATTCTTCACACCTAGCTGAAATTTTGCTCTTCTGCTTAGAATAAAACATTAGGATAGAGGTAGAGATGTTTATAAATGAGCAGAGACCCAAACGGGCTTCAAATTTGATCATGATGACCCCCACTCACCTAACTCCTCCACCTAAGATTGGGACGGAAACAGCCGAAAGTGAAAACGGCAGCTATGTCTCAGGTTCTGTGTGGTAGGTTCTGTGTGGTAGGACCTCCTTTCACCCTTCTCACACCTCCTTTCACCCTCTCACACCTCACACCTCCTTCCCCCATCTCTGAGCCTATGACAACCATATCTACAGATGTGACCCTCCTACTTTTGTGATCTGAACATCTACCTTCTTCTCCCTTCCTTTCCTTGATAACGCGGCTGATGTGATTCAACAGAACCTGTTAAACACAAGTTGCTTGGAATATGAAGCCCGCTAACCTTGGTTCTAATCCCTGCTCTGCATTTTACTGCCTGATTGACTTAGTGGGAATACTATAAAATATTTTAAGCTGAGTTTTCTCTTTTGTAAAGTGGAGGGAATAGAAATTCTGGATAAATGGTTAGATAACTCCTGATCCCCTGTATTCCTGAGTACCTTTATGTTGCTGAGCAGCTGGCAGCACGTAGTAAGGGCAGGTAATGCTAGGGACACTAGTCTCTGTCTCCTTGCCGGTAGAAAGAGCAGACTTAGGCTTTCCCCCATGGGAGGAGAGCCCGAGAGGATAGCGTCCAAGAACCCTTGGAAGGAACATTGCAAGATTCAGCACATAGCTTGGTCCACAGACATCTCAAATCTGGAGTGGTATTGAGGAGTTCACATTAATATATTTGTGTTTCTAATCCTTATGGTACATGAGGAATTAAGGAGAAGCTGAAATATGAGATGAGTTCATTTTTCCTTTGAGGCAGAGGAACTGCCTCTCAGAGGAACTGAGAGCCTTCTGCTTGGTGACAACTGGGGCTGGCATCTTGATGCCGTATATCAGCCAGCTCACAAGAGTTGAGACGTTTGCACTTTTATATTTCATTGGAGATCCCTTACTTAAGGTACCCTAAAGGTTGGACCTGAGATCCAATGAGCAAATAGGTGAAAATAATACATACTCTAACAGGGATCCAGTAGATACTGAGAGGAAGAATAAACAGAACATCCCAAACAGGTGGTGTCTAATGAATCTGAGCTGCACGAGAAAAAATATAACAATGCAAACCAAAATTTAAAAATGATAATTATGAGGGCACATAGGGAGATTGAGGCAGAACTCACAAATATCATGTGCCATATACACTATTTATTTAATCAATTCTGGCCAATGGATTATAAACAGTCATTTCCAGACTAAGGCAATGAAGAGCTGATGAACTACTTTCATCTTGCTCTTGTCTTGCCACAGTGACCTTGGAGACCACTTATTCCACATGACAACCCTATAAAGTGGAGGAAGACCATCAGACATATATGTTGCGGCGTGTGTGAGAAAGAACAAAAATCCAAAAATGAAACTTAAATTGTATTAAGCCAGTGAGATTTCCAAGATTGTCTATTACCAAGACAGAGCCTATTGCTGCCCTGGCAAATGCTGACATTCCCTCTTTGCATTGAATGGTTTTGCTATGTAGCTTATTCTCTTATTCCAAGTCACTTAAGCACCCAGCAATCAAATCCGTGGATAATTGAAAGACATCAGTATTTAGGATGGTATGAAGTTTCTCTTTACTCTGAAAGGCAGATTTAAGGGCATTGCTTCTCAAACTTTAATGTACACGTGAATTAACTGAGGATCTTGTTACTATTCACATTGTGATTCAGTACCTATGGAGCACTCTTTGAGATTCTGCATTTCCAGCAAACACCCAGCAATGCTAATGCTGCTGACCATTGGGTGACACTTTAAGCAGCAAAGTTTTAGGACATATGTAGAAAGGTGGTCTCACCTGGTCCCTCAAAAGCCTGACAAGTAGTTAAAACTTTGAACTATTAGAATAAGACTCCAGGTGGCAAGACTTAGGCTGGTTTCATTGAAATTGATCTATGTCTATATGATTGGACTCATTGGGGAGACATCAGTTTTTCCTCTTCTCCCTCCTCCCACCTTTTTTTTTTT
>NW_023249569.1:0-1487 GCF_002007445.2 Ailuropoda melanoleuca | reverse complement strand
GATTTCCCCCACTGCTCCCTCTGCCCCTACGTTTTCCCTGGTTTGGCTCTTGTTCTTTCAGATTCTCCTTCGGGCTCCCTTGAGCATTTCAGGTCTGTCCGGGTTCCTAGTTTAGCTGCTGATACTCTCCGATTAGGAAGATGTCCAAACGCCTGCTCTGCGCTGGGCACATCTTCCTCTCCCATCGTCCTCTTCCCTCCCAGTTTTTAGTTGTCATAGTTTTAAGTCATGAACATCCCTTCGGTCTTCCTTCACCTTTCCTTCTGCCCAGCTCCTCCCAGGCCAGCCCTGAGGCTGTCCTAGGTTGAATTTGTCTCCTCCTTGGAGTTGGGGGGGTAGGGTCATCGGACAGTGCTGGTTGGGTCAGGAGAGGGCCACGGCCGCTGGCAGAGTGCTGACACGTCTGCCAGGGCCACAGGACTGGGTGAGCCCTGTCTGGCTCACCTCTTTATTACCAGGGAGGAATCATTGTCCAGAAGGCACAGCAGGAAACTGGGCAAACATAAACTGAGTGCAGAAAACCACTCAGCTTTGGAAGGCTGCTTGCGCCTGGCTTCCCGGAGGCGTAGGCCTGTCCAGTCCCGACAGGTCACTCTGGTTCCATTAACCCTGATTCCTGAGCCTCAGCCTGGAGGCGCTTAGAGCATCTCTGAGCTACGTGCCTTGGTTATACAGTTGCAACCAGAGTCGGCAAAAAACAGTCAAGAGTCAGTGTAGGATGTGACTCTGGACTCGGGGTCTTGAGTTCAAGGCCCACATTCAGGGAAGAGCTTACTTAAGAAAAAAATAAAGTCGGTGCCAGACCCGCTCCTGGGGAACCAGTGTTTGCTGCTAAAAATGGAAGCAGGACCTTTCAGCCAGCACTCTCCAGCTCCCCCAGGCCTGTGCCAGGCCCCTGCATACTCTGAGGACAGAAGCCCTGCCTTACAGGACCCTGTGGTCCTCAAGGGAAACCCCAAGGACACAATGACACCCCTGAAGGACTTGGGAGGCTGTGCCCAGGAGCCAGGAAGATCTGGGTCTATAACTTCAAGCTGCATCATTGTGACCTAGAGCAAACCTGGAACCTCTCTGAGCCAGGATTTTCCTTATTCTTTCCCATGCTATTTCTCTGTATCTGCTCCCCCTCCTCCTTGCTGCTCCCTAATTTACCCTTAGGGTGCCTCCCTTTTTTGTCCCTCTGTATGCGCTCTCCCTCAACCGCCCCAAGCAAAAGCCTCTGTCCCCCAGGCCCTCTGGCCTTTGGTGAGATGTACGAGGGTCCCCCTGGAGCCCAGGAGTCACTGGGGTGAACAAGGGTCAATATTAACCCAACAAACCATAGGAGTAAATTACTGCAACTCCTTTTCCAGGCAGAGAAACAAGCTCAGGGAGATTTCCGGAGGCCCTGAGCTAAACCACAAGGTAAGTGCAACTTTCAAATGTTTTCCTTCCTGTGATTGTTCCACGTTCTTCTAAAAACATGGAAGATTTTCTTTTTTCTCAGG
>NW_023249568.1:363-571 GCF_002007445.2 Ailuropoda melanoleuca | reverse complement strand
AAGGGAGCATGAATGAAAAGGTTCAGGATTTTCGAGGACTCAGCGCCCTTCTCATTGTTAATAAAGCACAGCGTCCAGGAAAACACATCCAGCGAACAGCAGCCTTTTCACTGGGGTACCCGATTCCACATTGGGTGGAGGGGCCTGGGGAGGATCCAGCCCTTAAAACCAAGAAACAAAGTGTGAGGGGAAAGCCCTTGAAGTCACG
>NW_023249568.1:0-315 GCF_002007445.2 Ailuropoda melanoleuca | reverse complement strand
GCTTTGGTACCGTGAGTGAAACACGACGAACACAGCACTGAGAAACACAATTCGGCCAAAACCCGCTTCCAACGAAATGCTTGCTCCCTGGGGAAATCCTGTCAAAACTGCTGGCGGCAATGGAACGAAAAGGCCCAAAACACGTCCGTCAGAAACAACACCGTACAGGGACCGTCTTAGCACTATCATCACCCTTGGTGAATAGGGAAACCTGAGGGAAAGTGGTCGCGGAATCCTGATGCGCGTGCCCTATAGTGGTCTCTGAGACACCACACAGTCCAGGGAAGTATCAACGATCATCATCTCTCGTGAGTA
>NW_023249567.1:4104-6588 GCF_002007445.2 Ailuropoda melanoleuca | reverse complement strand
TTAATCATGCCTTTGTGATCAAGCCTTCGTAAAACCTCCATACGTACAGGATTTGTAGAGTTTCTGGGCTGTGAACATGCCCACACACCTGAGATGTGGCATACCTCAGTTCCATGGGGACAGAAGCTCTAGACCTTCCTGGCCTTTCCCTATGTTACTTCCTCATCTGACTCTTCATCTGTGCCCTGTATCATATCTTTTTCTACATAATAAACTGGCAAATGCAAGTAAGTGCCGTCGAGTTCATTAGCTCTTCTAGCAAATAATTGAATCCTAGGGAGGGGTCATGGGAACCTTTCATTAGTAGCCAAATTGGGCAGACCTTGTGAGTAACCTTAACCTGGGGACCCACTGCTGGTGATTAGCACCTGCTGCTCTGGGACTGAGCCCTTATCCTGTGGAGTCTCTGTTATCTCCACTTAGTATTATAATTATATTAAATTGAAGAACACCGCTGGTGTTTAGAATTCTTTGTGTGGGAAAACAAATATAAACATACCTGGTTTCAGAAGCATCATGAGTGTGGTAATAGTGTGAGGATGAAGGAGAAACACAGGGTAGCTAGTGTTCCTACACCACCTTTTAGTTGATGAGTGCCGGTCATGCATCAACTTTACTATTGTTTACTGTTTGATTTCTTATCAAACAGCTCTTCTGTATTCTGTTCTTTTCTGTCATTGGCTGAGTCATAATCATCACTAACTCCAAATCAGTTCATCACGTATTAGCGCCTCTGCAAAATGACTGGAGATATCCCAATATCTGTTAGGGTCCTAACAGAACAAAGTATAAATATACATGGATCATTTTTTTCTTAGTATGACTATTTACCCTACATGTCTTAACCAGGAGGCTAACCAGGTCTCCAGTGCCTATCTCTTTCCTATTGTATTCTTTTTTTTTTTTTAAAGATTTTATTTATTTATTTGACAGAGAGAGACAGGCAGCGAGAGAGGGAACACAAGCAGGGGGAGTGGGAGAGGAAGAAGTAGGCTCCCAGTGGTGGAGCCTGATGCGGGGCTTGATTCCAGAACACCGGGATCATGCCCTGAGCCAAAGGCAGGCGCTTAATGACTGAGCCACCCAGGCGCCCCTTTCCTATTGTATTCTTTATAGACTTAAGGATTACTGTACACATTTCTATATTTCTTAGTCTCTCAGATTCCTTGTGTTATCTTATTACCCATAAGTGCTAAAGTCTTTCTCTGTAGCTAAAAAATTTTAAGTAAAACTGTATTATATCTCAATTAACCTTAGTTATATTTGTTTTGCCCAGATAAAGTGACCATTATACATTGTACCTTCTGCTTACAGTTCTGAGAAAATACTTGACTAATTTAAACTTTTTCAACCCTAAGCAGAATAATTTTGCGTTGTGCTTCTCAATTCATTTAGAAAATAATATTCAAACTCTTAATTATTTTATTAGTCTATTATATGAAGAGATGATCCTGGAAGCAAAAAATAATGTAGAAGTTAGCAAGTTTTACATCTGGGGGCATTTATCAAGTCAGTGTGAGAGCGCTCTCCATATAAATTATGGTCATTGTCAAGTACATGCAGACAATGTGAGCAAAACGTAACACAGTTAAAATTAACTTCCTTCTAGCTGATGAGACGTTCTCTTCAGGTGTCTGTGTTTCTGGTATTTGTTATGTGGAGGCTGCACTCGGACACTAGCGTTGCTCTTAGCCCCTTGCTCAGTGTGGCAGTTTGCTTCTTCAAGACATGAAGGAAAGCTTCTCCAACTTCCAATCTCTCTCTTCAAGAAGGGTCCAGTGTCCTGCAGCGTTCACCTCATTAGGTCAAATGCATCCAGGATAATCATGCTTTCATTTGAAGTCAACTGATTTGAGATTTTAATGGTACCTGCACATCCTTTCGGCTTTGTCGTGTGATATATGTGACCAAACTACCAGAGTGAGGTTCCTCTTGTTGAATACAGTCCTGCCTGCATGCTGGGGGCACTGACACCATCTGAAAGCCATTTCAGATGCTGGGTCCTAGCCTTGAATCCAGAATCCATGAAACATTTCTAGGTTTTCATTGTTTCAGAGGCCAAGAGTCATTCAAGCTGACAGAGCCAAGATCATTTAAATATACCCATCATGTCATTTTTAGATGAAAATGCTAGAAATACCCCATGGAGCTCCTACTGGAACTTCTTGTTTAGAAGCAATCCAGAACATCAAGAAACAATGATAGATTTATAATTTATACTTTCTAAGCTGTATTTTCTATTATATTTTTCTTCTCATATATTTTAATTACAGTTTGTCTCATGAGTCAGATTTGTCTTCTGCCACTTTAGTTTCCTTAAGAAAATACTTAGGTGAAAATTTGCACTTAATTTTAAATAATGACCAGAGTCTTAAACCAATTAACTGCCCTGACAAAGGAAATCTAAGTTAGTTCCTACACCTAAAAAAAAAAAATGTCATAAAATAAGGTAAAAATGTTTAAAATACAGGATCATATCTAAAT
>NW_023249567.1:0-345 GCF_002007445.2 Ailuropoda melanoleuca | reverse complement strand
AAAGTAAACTGACTGGTCTTCTGGCTGTGCTGACATTACAGGAAAAGTAGTGGGAGTCAGACCAGCATCTGCATAACTGCTAACTAGCCTGATGCTTCAGTAGTCACAAACAATTACTGAAGTTTTCACCAATGAGGTCGCAAAGATTTTTTTGACATACCTAATCCAGTGGTGCAAGATTCCATCATTGGAATCCCTGAAACACTTTACACTTAAGAAATTAAAATTATTTCATTACTCCATTTTGGAGTTGAGAAAATTAAATGCCAGAAAGATCAAGACAAAGTTACAAAGACAGAGGCAGAGCCCAGGAATCACACATACCTGAGTTGGTACAGAATCTGT
>NW_023249566.1:0-1937 GCF_002007445.2 Ailuropoda melanoleuca | reverse complement strand
CGAATTCTCAACATTTGCTGCAACATGGATGGCACTGGAGGGGATAATGCTAAGTGAAATAAGTCAAGCAGTGAAAGACAATTATCATATGATTTCTCTCATCTATGGAACATGNTATGGAACATGAGAACTAGGATGATCAGTAGGGGAAGGAAGGGTAAAGAAAGGGGGGGTAATCAGAAGGGGGAATGAAACATGAGAGACTATGAGAAACAAACTGAAGGCCTCAGAGGGGAGGGAGTGGGGGAATGGGATAGACCAGTGATGGGAAGTAAGGAGGGCACATACTGCATTGTGCACTGGGTGTTATACACAACTAATGAAGCATCAAACTTTACATTGGAATCCGGGGTTGTACTGTATGGTGACTAACATAATAAAATAAAAAAAATCATTAAAAAAACCTATTGATAATTTATTTTCTCATGGCACCATATGGCAAAAATTACAAAGGAACTGATTTCACAGATCTTCACTGTGAAAGAGAAAAGGGAAAGGGAAAGAGGATGATAATGACTAAAAATATATGAAGCAACAGCAATAATTACATTCTTTTAGCAGACCATGTGGAACTGGAAAGGCACTACTGGAAATAGGAATTTAAAATTAGAAGAAGAAACACAGTATACCTTTTAAGCTTAGTAGTTTCTTCTTCAATTATTTATTCTACTGACATTATTTTGGTGGTAGAGGGAGTATAGAAGAGAAAGTAATTTGAGAGTTACATTAATTTTGAAATGATTATTAGACACCCAAGTAGTGTCTAGTCAAGTAAACTGTTGGATAAATGTAACTCAATCTCAGGGGAAAAGCCTAGACTGCAGATGTAAATTTGGAGATCATCATAAGATAATGGTATTAAGTCATGAAATTGGCTGGTATTATCTCGGAAGACAGTAGAGAAAGAAAAGGGAATATTATATTAGGGGAAGAGGAGAAGACAATAAAGAAGATAGAAAGAGCAGCCAGTGGAAAAAGGGGAAATGCATGAGTGTGTGATGCTGGGAAAGCAGGGAAGGAAGGTCAGAGTGGTCAACCATACTTAAGGTTAGATCATTTGCAAGAAAAGTTTCACTGGCTTTGGCAACGTGAAAGCCATTGGTGAACTCAGCAAAAGCAATTCAGCGGAATGTGGAAAAGGAGTCTAGACTGATGTGGTTGGAAAAATTAAGTAGGAGTGTGAGTAGAGAAAGACTTAGTAGGCTAATTTCACTGAACTTCCTATAATTATTCTCATCAGGCAAAGCCCAACTTTAATTACTGCCCTCCTTAATTCTTTGGAGCCATCCTGCACATAATGCTGTCATCTTTTCTCTATATTTGTTTACCTCTTATTTATCCCTCTACTTCCTCTTCCCTTTAAAAATTTCTTCACTGTATCTCAAGGAATTCATTTTCTAAGGTTAAAAGACTCTCCTAATATCCTCAACCATATTTTCAAATGTTATCTCTACTTCCTTATTTATTTAGGCCTTGGCTGAGACATCATTTGTCTTCCCTTACATGCCATAGTGGCCAGGAGTGGGAGCATTGTCTTTGCTCACTATTGCCATTTCCATGCAATCCCCCTGCTTTTTTGANCCCCTGCTTTTTTGAGAGTTTTCCCAAGAGGTTGAATGGGGTGTTGGTTATTTTTAAAGTAGCAAAGCTCTGAGAGATTCTTACAAATGGTCTTTTCTGTTGCTGATGACATCCAGGGCTCTTACTAGTATTTATTTTTTCTCCAGAATTACTATTTGGTGCCAGAATATAACTCAAAGAAATATTGTTTCAGTTATATCAGAGAATAAGGATTTTGATTATGAAGTTTTCAACTTCTTTAACTCTCTCCGGATATTATCTCTGAAAAGTAAGAAGCTAACATACTTTTCTAAATATAAAACACCAAAAATAGTCATGTATGGGAGAATATTGTGAAATAATGTGACTTGAGAAAA
>NW_023249565.1:0-2298 GCF_002007445.2 Ailuropoda melanoleuca | reverse complement strand
GAAAACTTCCCTAATCTAGCAAGGGAAACAAACATTCGTGTCCAAGAGGCAGGGAGGACCCCACCCAAGCTTCACCATNCCAAGCTCAACCAGGACAAACCTACGCCACGGCATGTCATAGTGCAATTCGCAAATATTAGATCCAAGGATACAGTATTGAAAGCGGCCAGGGCAAAGAAATTTCTCACGTACCAAGGCAAAGGTATCAGGATTACGTCAGACCTGTCTACAGAGACCTGGAATGAGAGAAAGGCTTGGGGGGGCATTTTTAAAGCTCTTTCAGAGAAAAACATGCAGCCAAGGATCCTTTATCCAGCAAAGCTGTCATTCAGAATTGATGGAGAAATAAAGACGTTCCAAAATCGCCAATCATTAACCAATTTCGTAACCACGAAACCAGCCCTACGAGATATTAAGGGGGGGGTTCTATAAAGGTAAAAAGGCCCCAAGAGTGATACAGAGCAGAAAGTCACAACCAATTCAAATGAAGATTTTACTGGCAAAATGGCATCATTAAAATCATATCTCTCAGTATGCAGTCTCAACATGAACGGCCTGAACTCTCCCATAAAACGCCACAGGGTTGCAGATTGGATAAAAAGACATGACCCATCCATTTGCTGTCTACAAGAGACTCATTTTGAACCCAAAGATGCATTCAGACTTAGAGTAAGGGGATGGAGTACCATCTTCCACGCAAATGGACCTCAAAAGAAAGCTGGAGTAGCAATTCTCATATCAGATAGACTGGATTTTAAACTAGAGGCCATAGAGAGAGATACAGAAGGGCACTATATTATTCTTAAAGGAAGTATTCAACAAGTGGATATGACAATTATAAATATATATGCCCCCAAGAGGGGAGCAGCAAGACGNATCTAAATGGCTTAAACTCTCCCGTAAAACGCCACAGGGTTGCAGATTGGATAAAAAGACATGACCCATCCATTTGCTGTCTACAAGAGACTTGTTTTGAACCCAAAGATGCATTCAGACTTAGAGTAAGGGGATGGAGTACCATCTTCCACACACATGGATGTCAAAAGAAAGCTGGAGTAGCAATTCTCCTATCAGATAGACTGGATTTTAAACTAGAGGCCATAGAGAGAGATACAGAAGGGCACTATATTATTCTTAAAGGAAGTATTCAACAAGTGGATATGACAATTATTAATATATATGCCCCCAACAGGGGAGCAGCAAGATACACAAGCCAACTCTTAACCAAAATAAAGAGACATATAGATAAGAACACAGTAATAGTAGGGGACCTCAACACCCCACTATCAGAAATAGACAGAACACCCTGGCAAAAACTAAGCAAAGAATCAAAGGCTTTGAATGCCATACTCGACGAGTTGGACCTCATAGATATATATAGAACACTACACCCCAGAACCAAAGAATACTCATTCTATTCAAATGCCCATGGAACATTCTCAAGAATAGATCATGCTCTGGGACACAAAACAGGTCTCAGCCAATACCAAAAGATTGAAATTATCCCCTGCATATTCTCAGACCACAACGCTCTGAAATTGGAACTCAACCACAAGGAAAAACCTGGAAGAAACTCAAACACTTGGAGGCTAAGAACCATCCTGCTCAAGAATGACTCGATAAACCAGGAAATCAAAAAACAAATTAAACAATTTATGGAGACCAACGAGAATGAATACACAACGGTCCAAAACCTATGGGATACTGCAAAGGCAGTCCTAAGGGGGAAATACATAGCCATCCAAGCCTCACTCAAAAGAATAGAAAAATCTAAAATGCAGTTTTTATATTCTCACTTTAAGAAGCTGGAACAGCAACAGAGCAACAGGCCTAACCCACTGACAAGGAAGGAGTTGACCAAGATTAGAGCAGAAATCAATGAATTAGAGACCAGAACCACAGTAGAGCAGATCAACAGGACTAGAAGCTGGTTCTTTGAGAGAATCCATAAAATTGATAGACCACTGGCAAAACTTGTCCAAAAACAAAGAGAAAGGACTGAGATTATTAAAATTATGACTGAAAAGGGAGAGGTCACGNAATGAAAAAGGAGAGGTCACGACCAACAACATTGAAATTGGCAGGATTATTAGACATTTTTATCAACAGCTATATGCCAAAAAACTAAGCAATCTGGAAGAGATGGAGGCCTTCCTGGAAACCTATAAACTACCAAGACTGAAACAGGAAGAAATAGATTTTTCAAACAGGCCAATTAATTATGAGTAGATTGAGTCTGTGATAAACAACCTTCCAAATAACAAAACTCCAGGCCCGGATGGTTTTCCTGGGGAATTC
>NW_023249564.1:0-6494 GCF_002007445.2 Ailuropoda melanoleuca | reverse complement strand
CGCCAGGATCACGCCCTGAGCCGGAGGCAGACGCTTAACCGCTGTGCCACCCAGGCACCCTGGATTATACCTTATTGACAGAGTCTGCAGCAGATATCTGCAAGGCCTGTCTTGTCCCATTGCTGTTTCCATCTTTCCTACCTTCTGTGGTATCCCCTCCCCAACACTTTCTATTCTCTTGTCTTTTCTGTTGTCTTTACTCTCTTCCTATTGTTAAATTTAATGTCATTTGTACATTTCTCTTCTGCCTACCCCGTTACATGGAAGCTCTATAAGGACAAATCATTGTCTCTATTATCTACTGTTCTGTCTCTGATATAGCAGATGCTCAATACACATTGAGTTGAATGTATTAGGAAGCGCTGAAGTTTGGGATGATAAATGCAACACTTCTCTTGTACATACACATACATATTTATGAATGAGAGGGAAATCTATGCTGCTTAACTGGAAAGCATGAAGGAAAAAAATTTACTTAAATCAATTCATGCACAATCTTTGTAGGGTATGTGACATTTCTATCCTCTTTACTACTGATTACAAATCTAATTTCCAATATATGTGATTAATCAGAAAAATGGAAAGGTATACTGAAAACTATCACCAAAAAAATGAAATGATCCTATTATTACATGAAAAGAGAATATGAAATAGGAAAATATTATTTGGTGGTTAAAGCAGATAGGTTCTTAAAACCAAAGGACAGGATGAAGAGCATATTTCATATTCATCTGTCTAGATTTAAACAAATCTTCAGAGGTTTTGGACTTAAAATTTTGTGAAAATGCAAAAGTACTTTGGCTGTGTTTTTATATTTTCCATTCTAATTAACGAGATTGATCCAAAGTCTTCAAACAAAGTCAGGTGGAGGGAAACAAATAGCCAGTGGCTAACACTGACATTCGTTTGAACTACGTTTGTGTATTTTATGTATTTTCTTATCGAAAAACTTAATGAATTCACAAAACAAATTACCGATAGTCTATTCAAAGATATTCTTTGTAAATAAAGAGTTTAACATTTTGGGCTTTTTTTTTTAAGATTTTATTTATTTATTCGACAGAGATAGAGACAGCCAGTGAGAGAGGGAACACAAGCAGGGGGAGTGGGAGAGGAAGAAGCAGGCTCATAGCGGAGGAGCCCGATGTGGGGCTCGATCCCATAACGCCGGGATCATGCCCTGAGCCGAAGGCAGATGCTTAACCGCTGTGCCACCCAGGTGCCCCAACATTTTGTTGTTTTTGATGTACAGAGTGTCAAGTTTGTATTTTTGCTTCCTGGTTTTGGTCAGATTCTCAGTCTTCAGTGTGGAAATTTTACATAATAAAAGTAAACCGCAGTTAACCAAAATAAGATGTCACATACTTCTGGACCAAAATTCATTCTGATAGCTTCAACATATTGCAATTTATTCCTAAGAAAATGAAACAACTTATTTTCATTAATCTACAATCTTTTTTTGTTTTTTCAGTTTAAGCATGTGTGCATCTAGTAAGACCCACAAATTTTTGGCAGTAGAGATAAAGAATAATCAATTCATAAAATTAAAGAAAAACACAAAGTGAATTGTGGTCTTTATTATGATATATGCTTCTGAAATGCTATGTATAAGATAAAGAGTGTAGACCAGCTCATATTTCCCTATTGGGTTGCATTATAATTTTAAAGACGTTTGAAACAATAAAAAAAATCAATTACAAACCCTAAAACTTACTTTAGAAGTTATGTGTTTATGAACAAATAGTTTAAAGGTACACAAATCCTGAAAGTACTCAAATGGACAATCTGTCCACATAAACATCATATACATATCTGGGTTTTTAAATTTTTAAAAAATATTTTATTTATTTATTTGAGAGAAAGAGCACCGAGGGAGAGGGAGAAGCAGATTCTCCACCAAGCAGACAACCTGATGCGGGGCTCGATCCCAGGACTCCAGGATCATGACCTGAGCCAAAGGCAGATGCTTCACCAACTGAGCCACCCAGGTGCTCTTCTTTCTTTGTTTATGACTCCCCAGATTCATTCAACGTTTTGGAGGTATCCTTTCCTACTCCTCCTGCACCTGCTTTTTGCTACTTAAATGTCAGTGCCACTGCAGGCTAATTCTCACCTTCTCTCTCTCTCGCTTTTTTCCTGTACTTTTTATTCTTCAGTGATTCTGTCTACTCAAACAGCATCAACTTCCCTTAACTAGACGATTCCAAAAAACATTTTCTGCCTCTGACTTCTCTCTCTCCTTTTAAAATGACATTTCCAAATCTTTATCTGGGTTTTCAATGAATATATCAAAATTTACATGAACCAAGCCAGATATTACCCAAATCAGATTGTCTTCCCAATATTCCAGTTTGCACTAATGGCTCCTTGATCTTCTCAGTCATGGATTTAAAATCTTGGAGTTATCTCTTTCCACCCTTGCCTTTGATCCTAAGGTCCATGACTATCCCAGCTTGAAAATCCTATGAATTCTACCTAAACTACTCTGACGTATTTACGTCCTTTCCATTACACTATCACCTTCCTGATTTAGGCTTCACAGTTTCTCACCCACATTACTATAACAGCTTCCAAATGATTATCCATTTTAACAATGTTTTCTGTTTCAACTTAGCCTACATTTGCTAACACATAAGCCCCAGTACTGTCACTTCATGTTCAAAACTTTTGATGACTCCTCATTACACACTAAGAATTTTGAGTCTAGAATTCAAGAACCTCTATGATATAGTTCCAATCTGCATTTCTGTTCCTGTCTCATGTTACTCATTCCCTTTTAGATGTTCCACGTACAAAGAAAAAACTAACTCTGCAAATAAATTTGGAAAGCTAAGCTTATAGACCCAACAGCTTTATAGTCAATAATATATGCAAGTACTGTGTGGAGAGGTAGTAAGTATAGTGGTCAGGGAAACACTCTAGAGTCAACTATTATAAGCTTTAGCTCTAACAGTTACTAGATGTATGACTTCAGGCAAGTTTTTAATTTCTCTTTGACTCACTTTCCACATCTATAGAATGGAAACAGTAATGGAACTTTTCACAAGGTGTGAAAAATACATGCATTGTTAATTGAAACTATTAGGATTATGTGACTAATTGTATGCTTTAGGGATTAAAAGTGAGTTATATTTTTTAAAAAAATGTTTCATGATAACCATTAGTCATATTTATGTTATGACAGGCTTTAAAATATTAAAGAATATCTTCAAAATGTCACTGTCTTATGAAGCCTTTTTATTTTCCAACTCCAAACGTATTTTTTTTTCTTTAGGAAGCCCTATAGATTTTTTTTTTTTTAATTTACCTATATTGTTCTAAGTTTGGCATGGAAGAGAGGTATGTTTCTGTTTTAAGGGTGTTCAATAAAGAATGAAATTTCAGAAAGAACAGATATGTATCAAATACAGAATGGGAGTAAATGAAAACCATAAATATAACTAGGCAAGACAGTCTTAGACAAGAGTATCAGAACAGAACCAAAGAGAAGGACACTTTGGAGCAATCTTGAGATAAACGGGAAAAAACTGAAATAATTCATATATAATAACTCCATATTTCTTCGTGAAATACAGGTTAAAGTTATCTTCTAAGAGTAAAAGACAAAGGTGCTATGGGAAGAGGGGAGATCCACAGGAATGAATATTTTTTTTTTAATTAAAAAAAATAGCTAAGTTAAAAAAAAATGGCTGAGTTGGAAAGTTTTTGGCCTAAATGCTTTCAATTTAAAATCTATTAATGGAGGTTAATATATCACTTTATGGGTTGTGTAAGGAAACCTCTTCTTTGAAAGAGTCATTTATATATTTTAAAATTTCAAAACATTTTAATTGTTCTCTATGCTTGAGGCAATGCTAATTACCATTCCAAGTCTTATTTAAAATTCACGATTAGAAGGATTTTCTTAGTCAATCGAAGCTATGGGGATGGTACACCTATGATCCAGTAAATGTCTTGGTTAAAAGGTATCATTACTTTATAAACTACTTAGTTCAGGAAACCTAGCTTGAGGATAGAATTCTACTCATAAAAGAAAAAAAAAAAAAAACCATGAGTGAGTGATAAATAAAGAGTTTGGAACNAAAAAAAAAAAACATGAGTGAGTGATAAAAAAAGAGTTTGGAACACAGTGCTGAGGATTATGATTATTCCATTTACTTTCATTCTTTCTTATACTTTTGGTAAATAAATAAATAATAAACACGTGGAAAGTTGGGGATATATAGCGCATTTAACTTTTAGAATGCCTGAGGCATTGTATATCACAATGAGAAGATAGAACAAGCCAGATGGTAGGTGTTTGGAATCAAGAGCAATTTCCCTTCTGGTCAATTCTAAGACAACAAAGGTTGTAGTTTCTAATCTCAAGAGAATTGTGGGAGATAATATTCCCTCTTTATAACCACTGGGCCTGCTAAAACCCTTCAGATATAATATCTGCAGAAACAAAATATGCATTGCTAACTGATTACAAAAATGTTTTTGAAATGATTAAATATTAATAATGCTTTAGAATAAACTGATATAACATGCACATGTCTTCTTTGTTAAAAAAATAACAGTGTCAAGCCTGTGTTAGGAGAATATACATATATATGTATATATATATATACACACACACACACACATTTCATTTGTTTCATCATTTAATTTCTTATGAAAACTCCTTGAGATGGGCATTATTATCCCTATTTTACGAATAAGGAAATTGAGGGTAAAAAAGGTCAAGATGAGGTATTTTTATGTGGCAGAGCAAAGCCCCTCAGATTCCAAATCTGAGTCTTTGTATCAAACATGTGAAAGGACAAATGCAATGAGGAAAAAAAATACTAAAATATCAAGGTCATTTCTTATTTTCAAAGCAATATACTTGCCAAATTGTTAACTTGAAAAAATAATGGCATGGAAACTTTTTATAAAACATGAACACTCTCCTGGGATTGAAAAAATATATTACAATATACAAAGATTTTAAAAATAAATATTTGACATTTTTAAAATCAAACTTCTAAATGACATATCATTATATCAGAGGCTTAAATATATAAAAATTGTTAACATGCTGTCTATTCTTACNTCTATTCTTATAATCTACCTGTACCTTCTAAATAGCTTTTCTCCTTCACAAAATGTCCTTAACTTCCAAAGTCTCTAAACATACCAGCCACACTTTCTAAATTACGGTGGCGCTTCCTAGGGATTGATTCTGCCTTGCTGATTTACCTTGTCTATCTACCTGACATCTCCACTCCATTCAGAGTTCATTGAAGGCAAACATTCTTCTGATTAATGGCTAATTTATTATTTGCCTTGCAAATGTTTATCTGCTGGGAAATGGGATAAATACTTCAGTTCTGACAAGTAGGAGGGCCACTATTTTAGGGCTGATGGAATGGTCAGTTGATGGCATCCCAGAGGACTTGTGCCGGGCCTTGGTTTTCCGAGACAATCTTCTGAAAAGCTAAGTATCTATTTTTAATGAGTGCAATGGTAAATCAATTAGCTGGTGGTTTATGAGAGGAAATTAAGATAACTTTTGTATGGCATCTTACAAGCCCTAACAGAAAAAACNTGGCATCTTACAAGCCCTATCAGAAAAAAACCCCATATTCAATCACTTGACAGTATTGTAACTTACTTGCTTAAAATAAAAGGATACCACCAAAATCATAGACTTGTCGATACATTTACCAAGCTTGAAAATAGCATCACTGAAAGCACTTAAAAGAACGCACACACGTATAAACTCATAAAATTTTAAAATGGACAAATATGAAAATGTTAACAATTTTTCCTGTAAATGGTAGGTAATTTTTGTTTCGTAGTTTGTTCTTTTTAATATTTGCCAAATTCTGTAATAAAAACATTCCTTTCAAAATCATATAAATAGTATTTAAGAACATATTTTTCACAAAGAAAAAACATATCTGATGTATGTCACGAATGCCACACAGACTGTAGAAAACCAACATCATATATCAAATTATTTTCATCTCTACAGTGACCAATTCTATAGAAAGCAACTCTCATGAGACAATTGAGAATAAGCCTCGAAACTGTTCCCAGTCTATTCTACTTCTGGGGAAGTAGACAAAAATGTGTTTATCTATCTACGTATAGGTATTTTCATTTTGATGTTAAGGAAATCTGCAGTAGGGAAAAATGTCTAATTCATACAAAACAAATACATATAAATTTGAATGTGTAAAACTATAGTCATTGTGAATTTTTCTAAACAGTAAAATTCCAGCAGAATACACTAAATTTATGAAATGATTAGCCTCAATGTAATTAACTAAATAAATGACTTTTACAAACTAATACAAAGAAAAATCTCTTCCTGAGGAAAAGAAAAAATACAGGTAACTGGCAATTCCCATGCTCCAGGTGGTCTGACTAGTTTAGGTGTTAGTTTCTCTACAGCTAAGGTAGGCATTGGAAATACTGCTCTTTATCTTTAAACTTACTTGAAACTATTAAACAATAGAACACAG
>NW_023249563.1:0-1557 GCF_002007445.2 Ailuropoda melanoleuca | reverse complement strand
GGGCCAGGGGTGAGTTTCACTTGCCTGCAAGGCATGGGTGACAGGCAAGCTACCAGTTGCGGCAACAAGGGGGAGTCCCGTTCTTCGCAACCCCCCACCTGCGCTCTGGGGATATAAGTGCTTCCCTAGATCCTCCTGGGCTGTGTCCACGGGCTCAATGGAGGCTCAGCCCCAGGCGGCTTCAGCAGCTTCCAACCCAGGATCCTGACATCAGGGACTCCAGGCCCACAGGGCTGAGTGTCCTGTTCACTGGGTAGCGTGAGCCGCCACAGGGCCCAGAACAAAGCCCAGCTCAGTAGATATTATTGAATGAATGAATGAGTACATGCATGAATGCGTGAAAAGGCCATGAGAGAAAGCAGGGAGCGGCTTTGTGATGGAGTCTGACTAGCGGCAGAAGCCAAGCAGAATCTGTCTTTTTAGTCACTAAACATTAGAGCAGACATATTAACTAAATGTCACTCTCTACCGGCCCTGACCCAGCCTACAGGTGGTCACAGCTGGAGAGTTTGTTGAGAAGGACTGGGCGGTGGGGGTGGGGGAGGGAGGCTGGTTCTTTGAAAAATGCAGGGGAGCAGAAGCCTTGCCTCCTCTTCCCAGAGGGCAGGGAGCAGCATGGGAAAGGGGTGTCATTAGGAAGGAAAGGTACCTGGAGAGAGGGGTCTGCACACCAAGAAAGAGGGACAGTGTTAGCAGCTCTGTGAGAGGGAAACTTTGGGGCAACAAAGACTCTCTCCTTGACCAAACTTTAGGCCCCTCTGATCCTTCTCCAATCAGCCTTGACCTTGACCCGACTCTCCCCCTGCAGCCTGCATGGATGCCCCAGTCTTAGCAAGAATCCCATTAAGTCAGCTGAGAGACAATTGCCCCCCACTATCCCCCCCACCCCCAGGGGAATCTGATCACCTTCCACATCTGATCAAGTTCTCCACCCACACCTTTGATATCTAAGCCCTGGCCTCCTTCAGCAAGAATCCCGCTACGGCGTTTGAGCAAGAACCCTCCCTCTGCTGTCTCCTCCAGACCCTTGGACATCGATCCCCGTGTGCCCTTGCTCTACTGAGCTGGGCCTGATGCCCCTGCTGTGATAGTCCAGGGCGGATTGCAGGAGTCTCAGGAAGTCTTCGTGGGGTTTTAAAAAGAGAACAATATCTCTTTAGCAGGGGAGAGGAAAGAACCTTTGAGAAGCTTTTGTTGAGAAGGCCCAGTTGGCCTCTTTCAGGAGAGCTACTAGAAGGCCCTGGACTCGTCAGCTGCTGCTTCTTTGGACAACGCCCCACAAACGGGTCTAAACGGGTCTAATTGATCTTGTTTGCTGGGTTATAGGTTACCTCATTTGACCCTCATCTGAGCATCCCCAGGGCCCTGACCACTGGCTGCCTTGTTTCCCAACACTCTCCCCAAGGGAGGGGAGCCAAGTAATTTACCGTCTGAACCGGGACACTGGGCACTCTCCTAAGAGGGAACCGGGCGCTGTCGCTGCCAGGACAACTGGTGCACACCAGGCCTTGCGGTTACCAGCAAGCCTCCTCCGTTTATCCTTGCGTGCCTCTGGCC
>NW_023249562.1:0-5317 GCF_002007445.2 Ailuropoda melanoleuca | reverse complement strand
TAAAAACTAAAAAAAAAAAAAAAAAGAAAAGAAATACGCTGGTCTTAAGTTATATGGCATTAAGCATATCACAGAACACATAGGAAACAGTAAAAAAGGGTTTATTAAATGAAATTCATAGATTTAAGTGTCTTATAAAAATAATAAAAAGGATTCAAATCAGTGATTTAGAAAACCTTCAACTCAAAGATTTGGCAAAAAATAATACAACAATATAGTAGAATAATGAAACCAAAGATAAAAAACAGAAATTGATGAATGGAAAGCAAAGAAAGAAGAGAATTCATAATAAATTCAAAGTCTTGTTTTATAAAACAAAAACAAAACAATAAAATAAATCTCATCAGGGCTAACAACAACAACAAAAAAGATGAAATACATTATGGAGGTACAGACAACAAATGAGAGATCATGAGAGGAAAGGGGTGGGGAGATAGTCATATGTCCAGATAGAAAAGAAATTGGAGATTATGGCACTGCTACATAAAATTCTATAAAAATATATTGAAAAACATCAATCAAATAGATGATTCTCTAACCAACCGATTCAAGAAAGAATATATTTGGAAAGTAAGGCAATGACTAAAACCTATTTTAGCTAATAAAAGAGTATAATTGAATAGAAAAAAATCGACATATCAGTAAATACCTTTTTTGGAAATGTAATAGAAAACTCCTATTCATAAAATCAATAAATATTTTTTAAAGTAATAAACAATATAAGCTATAAAAATTTACATAAAAATACAAAAGTTTTCTGTGAAAGTTTTTAGTTAGAAAAACACAATGTTTCTGCATGAGAAGACAATATTATATTTTTATTCTCTTCAAATTGATAACATTTAGCAAAACAAATAGAAGTAAGATTTTGGAGAACTTGAGCAAATGATACTCAGGTTCTTCTGGAAAAATGACAATAGCCAGGGACATTTTGTAAAAGAATAGTAAAAAGAGGGGAGTTATCCTGACATATATTTAAAATGGATTATAAAGCTATGTGGAACTCATTAAAAAAACCTAAAAAGTCATATTTGAAACAACAAATTTCATAAACAGATCTAAGTAAATATAAAATACAGTATATCAAATGTGGCAAGTCACACCAGTGGGAAATAATTCATAAGTGGTAATGAGACAGCTGACCATTTAGGAAAAAAATTAAAGTAAATCCCTATCTTACATTGAAACCAAAATTAATTCTAGTTAGGACAAAAATTTAAAAATTAAAAACAGTGTTTAGCAGTATATAGATTAAACATTCTTTGGTAAAAACATGAAAAACTAAGCTAAAAGAAATTGACACAATAGGAAAAAATATTTGCAACAAACATACCAGACTATTAATCTTAAAATACAAAAACCTCAAACCATTCATAACCATGTCCAACATTCCAATGGAAAAATAGTCCAAGAACTTGTAGAGGTGATTTCCAAAGGAAATAACCCAAGTGGTGAAAAACAGGAAAAACTGAGGTGATTGCTGTTGTCTTTGCTTGCCTGGCGTCTTTTCATTGTGGAACCGTATCCCTCACTTGGTGTGATTCTTTTGGCACCAACAAGTGAACCATGCACTCCTGACTTCAGTGTGTATCATGTGACCTATGCTCCTCCAACCCAACCCTTGCCCAAGAATTGTTATCCTGAGTGGAAAGATACAGGAACGAAAAGTATAGATTTTTCTCAACTAGGATGGAGTTACATCCTGATAAACCCATCGTAAGTTGAAAATATTTTTAAGTCAAAAATGCGTTTAATGCACCTAACCTACTAAACACAGTAGCCTTGCCTAGCCTACCTTAAACGTGCTCAGAACACTTACATTAGCCTGCGGTTGGATTAAATAGTCTAACACAAAGCCTATTTTATAATGTTGAAAATCTATGTAATTTGTTGAATACTAAAAGTGAAAACAGAATGGTTGTATGGGTACAGAATGGTTGCCAGTGTTACCCGTTGCTTAGCCTCTTGATTGCGTGGCCAATGGCAAGCTGTGGCTCACCGCTGCTCTCCAGCACCANCTATGAGCCTGCTTCTTCCTCTCCCACTCCCCCTGCTTGTGTTCCCTCTCTCGCTGGCTGTCTCTATCTCTGTCAAATAAATAAATAAAATTTAAAAAAATAATAATAAAAAAAATAAAAGTGAAAACAGAATGGTTGTATGGGTACAGAATGGTTGCCAGTGTTACCCGTTGCTTAGCCTCTTGATTGCGTGGCCAATGGCAAGCTGTGGCTCACCGCTGCTCTCCAGCACCATAAGAGGTATCCTATCACATTTTCACTAGCCTGGGAAAAGATAAAAATTCAAAGTACAGTTTCTACTGAATGCATGTTGCTTTTCTATCTCATATTCCATGGGCTATCCAGGTTCCTTCCAATAACCCCCTCTTCATTTAAGGTAGACACAATCTGCTTCTTGAAATCAAAGAACTTTCATGTGATACAAACTGTTGAATCTCACCAGGGATCAAAGAAATATAAATTGAAACAACTATGATCTTTTTGCCCAAGTTTAGTAAACATTAAAACAATTGGTAATAAGCAAAAGGTTTTATGGGTAAGAAAGTAAAAGATAAAAAGCTTTCAGACGCATTTAATTTTTTTTAAAGATTTTATTTATTTATTTGACTGAGAGAGACAGAGAGAGAGGGAACACAAGCAAGGGGAGTGTGAGAGGGAGAAGCAGGCTTCCTGCAGAGCAGGGAGCCCAATGCCGGGCTCCATCCCAGGACCTGAGCCGAAGGCTTAACGGCTGAGCCACCCAGGTACCCCTGCACTTAATTTTTTCCCTCAATTTTGTTTTAAAAAAAATCAAATGATATAAGGAACATAAAGTGGGGGAAAAAGAATTGACTTTGTAATCTCACTTTTCATACTGAACACTATTTCCCCCCATTAATTTTACAAAGATAATGTAGCATTAATACTTTTTTTTTTAAGCCTGACAAAATGTAGTCATCAGATCCCTGCAGGGAAGAGATGACAAACCACGTTTAGGGAACTTGAGAAGACTTAGAAAATTTGAGCAGAGTTCAGGGAAGTCAATGAGGGATAGTGCAGTACCCAGGGGTTAGCGACAACTGGGAGCTATTACCTCCCAGGCCTCAATAATCAGTAGAGGGAGGGTTATAGAAATGTGGAGAGCAGCTGTGTGGAGCTGTGGACTTCAATAAAGTTTTGCCACTATCCCTCCAATACTAGAACATTTTGGAATAGGAAGACAAATACAAGGTTCCGAATTTACATGAGATGGACTGAGGGTTGTTTGAAAAATCTAAAATATATTATTAAGGGCATACTCCATTCTTAAGCTGGTTTGCCCTTTCTAATAGGATGTTATTTTCTGAAATCTGTAGGTGTAGTTTTTAATGTTTTTAATTTTTATATATTTTATGTAACTTTTTAATTAGAAATATGTTGTACATCTGAAACTAATATAACACTGTACATTTATTATACTGGAATAAAAAATAAAGAATTCAATGTTCTATCAAAGCCAATAACTAATAACCCCAAAATATTTCAGTTTTTTCTTTCTAAAAGTCACTGTCAGCCAGCCTTATAATGAAGACTTGTTGCTGTTTTTCATAGATTTATCTTCAAAGGGACCCAGTTTCTTCTTCAGTCAAGGAGTTCTGGGTCTTTGGGTAGACTTAGGTAAAAATTTGAATTCTTACCTTGGTAGCTCAATTCATATTTGTCTACTATACCTATAACTATGTGTGCTTACATGGTTATGCCATATAAATTGTTTCATCCCTAAACAATTCCTTAGCTAGTGCCACAGATCCATTCAAGTCAGAGGTCTAATTATCATTCCATCCTGCTGACGTAGAGAAACTATGCCCACCTTTATCTTGGTAAATAAGTATGTGAAATAAAATATGCTTACTACCCTGGAAAAAATATGTAAAATGTAAAAGGATGGGATTTGGGAAGGAAAAGTATAAGCAAATGCCAAGAACAATTCTAATTCTAATTTTGTGTTCTGGGCAAAAAATTATTACAAGCCATAGGTATTTTGTAGTAAGGGTTTCTTCATTCAGTGCAGTCATAAAGGCTACCTAGAGATGGTAATGTCTGAACTCAGATTGTAAGGTGAAAATCAATTAGTAAGTCAAAATTAGTGTGTCCAGCAGTATATTAGAACTCACTAGTCCTGGCTTATGAGAGCTGTTATTCATTTTTTTAGAAATTTTACTAACAAGTTGTTAAACACAGGTTTTGTTAACAATTATATAAGGTAATAATTAAATACATTATATACAAAGGCAGTATTCAAAACTCAGTCACTTCCTAATTATTACACCATGTTTTTCTACTATCTGTACTCTTGAGGTTATTTATACCTAATGAATATGAATGGTAGAAATACTGTATAATGGTGCTACTGCTGCTTTTCCCAACTGTACACTCAATGATGCCATATTGGTAACTTGAAATCAATTATGATGAAAGTATTTATAGCATGGAAGTTGGCAACCTTTAAAAATCAGAGGGTGGTTTTGTTTTTCTTAGATTTTATTGTTAAATGTTTACCAGTATACCACTGGCAAAGTGAATAACGGACTGGGAAGATGAAAACATGCATATTCTAAGCAGAGAGGCCTGCGTAAATAAAGATGAGGAAGGTGGTAGGGTGGTGACTTTTCATGGGAGTAGCACTCATGGAGGTAGTGGTGGTGGTTGCTGCAACAGCTCTCTTTAAGTGCTAGCATTCTGTTAGAAGTGGAGTCTCATTCGGTCCTCAGCTCGTCAGTCCTCATAATAACCCTATAAGGCAGATAACATTAGTAATGTCCATTGTCCCAATGAGAGTCGGAGGCCTAGGGAGGTTAAAGAACTTGCCTGCCGGCTCACAGTAGCAGAGCTGAGCTGTAATCCTGAGCATACTGAGAAGATAGTTGAAATGCTTAATTGCCGCATTCGGTGTCTTTGGTATGGGTATACTCAAGCATCAGTTTTGAAGTGGAAAAGATGATAAATTGACTGGAGAGGTTAGCAAGGTCAGAACATAAAGTACTTACAACAAAATAATAGTGATAATCATTCCAAGAGTCCGTTACATGGTGAGTTATAAACCAAGAACTTAATACACTTCATCACATGGTTCCTCTGAATTAGCAGTTAGCAGCTACCATTCACTATTTTAGCTCAGTGTTGTTTTTCTGATAGAAATGCACATGTTCTGGGGCGTCTGGGTGGCACAGCAGTTGAGCGTCTGCCTTCAGCTCAGGGCGTGATCCCGGCGTTGAGGGATCGAGCCCCACATCAGGCTCCTCCGCTGTGAGCCTGCTTCTTCCTCTCCCGCTCCCCCTGCT
>NW_023249561.1:0-614 GCF_002007445.2 Ailuropoda melanoleuca | reverse complement strand
AGTGTTTAATACCTCTAACTGGCTTGATTCAGGTGTGCCGGATTAGGGCTTGCTTCACAAATATCATGCCGCATACCATGGCTATTTTCGTCTTAATTTGAAGAAGCTCTTTTAGGATAAGCAACACAACCCCCTGCTGTCNCCCTGCTGTTGAGCATTACTTTGCACTAGTAGAAGGCTACACTGGAAAAGAGTCCCCCCAAACTTACTGCTGCACATTCTGCTCCCTCTGCCTGTAGCGCTCTCCCCGCCACTCTTTTCTTGGCTAACTCCCACTCATTTTTCAAAGCTCAGCTCAAACATTTCTTCTTCAGAGAAGTCATCCCTGGCACTCACCGAAAGCTTACTTAGGACCTGGGAACGACGCTAAGCTATTTATATGCATCACCTAATTATTTTCCCTACATTGAGTAGCAAACATTTGATGCTTAGAGGGATTAAGTAACTTGCCAAAAGTCACATAGACAATAAATGGTTGAGTTTGGTCTCTTTCATAGGTTGTCCTATGGTACAGCCTACATTTTTTTTTTAACCGCAATGCTGCATTGCACTTGAGTTAATTATGCTTATGAGTTTCCTACAGCCTGTAGACAGAATTATTTAGGTTAGCAGCC
>NW_023249560.1:443-1499 GCF_002007445.2 Ailuropoda melanoleuca | reverse complement strand
CTGTTGCAAGGACTTCTAGTACTATGTTGAATAATAGTGGCGAGAGTGGGCATCCTTATCGTGTTCCTGATTTTAAGAGAAAGGCTTCCAGTNATAATGCTTGCAGTAGGCTTTTCATAGATGGTTTTTATGAGATTGAGGAATGTGCCCTCTATCCCTACACTCTGAAGGGTTTTAATCAGGAAAGATGCTGTAGTTTGTCAAATGCTTTTTCTGCATCTACTGAGAGAATCATATGATTTTTGGCTTTTTCCTTCTGGATAAAATCTAAGACTGATTNAGAGGATCATATGGTTCTTGAGTCTTTTCTTGTTGATATGATGTATCACATTGATTGATTTGCGAGTGTTGAACCATGCTTGCATCCCAGGTATGAATCCCACTTGGTCATGATGGATAATCCTTTTAATGTACTGTTGGATTCTATTAGCCAGGATCTTGTTGAGAATTTTGGCATCCATATTCATTAGGGAAATCGGTCTGTACTTCTCCTTTTTGATGGGGTCTTCGCCTAGTTTGGAGATCAAGGTAATATTAGCCTCATAGAATGAGTTTGGTAGCTTTCCTTCTGTTTCTATTTTTTGAAATAGCTTTAGGAGAATAGGTATTATTTCTTCTTTGAATGTTTGGTAGAATTCCCCAGGAAAACTGTCCGGTCCTGGAGTTTTGTTTTTTGGAAGGTTGTTTATCACTGTTTCAATCTCTTCATAATTAATTGGCCTGTTTAAAAAATCAATTTCTTCCTGTTTCAGTCTTGGTAGTTTATAGGCTTCCAGGAAGTCCTCCATCTCTTTCAGATTGCTTAATTTATTGGCATAAAGCTGTTGATAAAAGTTTCCAATAATCCTTCCAATTTCGTTGGTGTTGGTTGTGACCTCTCCTTTTTCATTCATAATTTTTTAAAAGATTTTATTTATTTATTCAACAGAGATAGAAACAGCCACCGAGAGAGGGAACAGNGTTTCTAATAATCCTTCCAATTTCATTGGTGTTGGTTGTGACCTCTCCTTTTTCATTCATAATTTTTTTTAAAGATTTTATTTATTTATTCAACAC
>NW_023249560.1:207-415 GCF_002007445.2 Ailuropoda melanoleuca | reverse complement strand
AGCAGGGGGAGTGGGAGAGGAAGAAGCAGGCTCATAGCAGAGGAGCCTGGTGTGGGGCTTGATCCCATAACGCCGGGATCACGCCCTGAGCAGAAGGCAGACGCATAACCGCTGTGCCACCAGGCACCCCTTGATTCATAATTTTATTAATTTTGGGTCCTTTCTCTATTCTTTTGGATAAGTCTTGCCAGTGGTCTGTTAATTTTAT
>NW_023249560.1:0-194 GCF_002007445.2 Ailuropoda melanoleuca | reverse complement strand
AACCAGCTTCTAGTTCTGTTGATCTGCTCTACTGTACTCCTGGTTTCTAATTCAGTGATTTCTGCTCTAATCTTGGTCAACTGCTTCCTCATGCATGGATTAGGCCTGTTCCTCTGTTGCTGCTCCAGCTTCTTGAGGTCAGAATATAAAAACTGCATTTTAGATTTTTCTATTCTTTTGAGTGAGGCTTGGAT
>NW_023249559.1:13732-18853 GCF_002007445.2 Ailuropoda melanoleuca | reverse complement strand
GAAAGAGAAAGGGGCTTTTTCTGAGAGGCTCGGAGGCAACAGGACATGTGTGAGATCTGGGGATGAGTTCATAACAGGGATCCCTGGGGTCACCCCCTCCCCACTCCTCGATATCCCCCCACTCTGCCACCCACACGTGTCACAGAGACTTCGCTCAGNCAGAGACTTCACTCACCAGCAGGGCCTCAAGCTCATCTTCTCCTGTAGACTGAAATTTCTCAATCCTATCCCTGTCTCCCTTGAGAATCTTCAGATGGTTTAAAATTTTACCCTACGGAATTAACACGGATATGATCAAGATGAACATGAAAATGCCCTCACTACGCAAAGAGAGGTTCAAAGTGATTCCAGCGTGAAACCAGATAACTTGACCTTTAGTAGCATAACAATA
This sequence comes from Ailuropoda melanoleuca, assembly GCF_002007445.2. NCBI lineage: Eukaryota > Metazoa > Chordata > Mammalia > Carnivora > Ursidae > Ailuropoda > Ailuropoda melanoleuca. Next base: position 18,462 of record NW_023249559.1, on the reverse strand, counting down.
GTCATGTGAACTAGTTTCTGTTCTAGTTAACAAAGAAGAAACAAAGTGAATGCTATGCTAGTTGAGGTGGGTTTCTTAGAATTGAGCTACGACTGTTTATTATCATTAATACTAAAATGTATGGTGCAGTTCTTATTTATATTTATAGTTNCCTTGACCTTTAGTAGCATAACAATAGTCATGTGAACTAGTTTCCCTTCTAGTTAACAAAGAAGAAACAAAGTGAATGCTATGCTAGTTGAGGTGGGTTTCTTAGAATTGAGCTACGACTGTTTATTATCATTAATACTAAAATGTATGGTGTAGTTCTTATTTATATTTATAGTTTCTTTCCATCAAAAATATAGATAATTTATATTTTAATGAATTAAAAACCTAGAAATAAGAGAAAATCAAAACAAAAAGAGGAAGGAAAGCATATATAATAACTCCAAATTGAGAGAATGACTAAGTTAGTTTTTTTTTTTTCAAAGATTTTATTCATTTATTTGAGAGAGAGAGAATGAGAGAGAGAGCACAAGATGGGGGAGGGTCAGAAGGAGAAGCAGACTTTCCCCTGAGCAGGGAGCCTGATGTGAGGCTCAATCCTGGGACTCTGGGATCATGACCTGAGCCAAAGGCAGCCGCCCAACCGACTGAGCCACCCAGGTGCCCCAAGAGAATGACTAAGTTAGTTTTAAGAGTCCTGTCAGTCACAGAGAAAAAAGAAACAATTAATTGTTTAATTCTTCCTTAGCAGACAGAAGGAAACATACTAGCACCTCAGAGGAAATAACATCTTCCCAGAGATTAAGCTCTGAACGAAATTTATACAAGGGGGTGGGGGATGGGCTAGGCCAGTGATGGGGATTTAAGGAGGGCATGTATTGCATGGAGCACTGGGTGTTATATGCAAACAATGAATCATGCAACACGACATCAAAAACTAAGGATGTACTGCATGGTGACTGACATAACATAATAAAAAAATTTTTTTAATAAATTTAAAAAATAATAAAGAACAGGGGAAAAATATTTATATGGGACAAAATAGCCTCAGAACTATTTTGACAGCTATGTGCCTGAGTACACACGATTTGAAGCTGGACACCAGGGGGCTGTCGAGAGTGCTGGGGTCCTAAGCTGCTACTGGAGACCTGATTCAAATGACTCAAAAGACAATCACGGCAACAGGATAGACTTACTATTGCAAAAAGATATGGGAGCAAATCAGTTCTACTACCAAAATTCAAAGGGTAACACTTTACAAGAACTTTCACCTCACACTTTTCACCTTATACCTCACAGGTACCTTGTTAGGATGGCTACTAATTAAAAAACAAAATATAACAAGTCTTGATGACAATGTGAAGAAAAGGGAACCCTGTTGCCCTCCTGGTGGAAATGTTGCCTGATGCAGCCATCATGGAAAACATTGTGGATGTGCCTTAAATAGTTAAAAAATAGAACTACCAAATGATCCAGCAATCCTACTTCTAAATATTTATCCAAAGGAATTGAAGTCAGGATCTCAAAAGGATATCTGTACTCCTGTGTTCATTACAGCATTCTCCAACTGTCCATCCAACAGATGAATGGATCAAAAAAATGTGATATTTACAAACAATGGCATAAACCTCAGCCTTACAAAAGAAGGAAATCCTGGAGAAAATTATGCTAGGTGAAATAAGCCAGACACCAAAAGACAAATACTGCATAATCTTACTTGTTACTCGTACGTGGACCCTAAAATAGTCAGACTCATAGAAGCACAGAGGAGAATGGTGGTTGCCAGGGGCTAGAGGGGAGGGAAATGGGGACATGGTGGTCAAAGGAGTCCTAGTTTCAGTTATGCAAGATAAATAAGTTCTGGAGATACTCTGTATAGCATAGTACCTACAACTAACAACACTGTATTGTACACTTAAAACTTGCTGCGAGGATTGATCTTACCTTATATGAAGTGCTCTTATCATGGACACACACACACACACACACACACACACACATAATAATAATATAAGGAGGGTGGGGGGAAACCTTGGGACGTCAGGGATAGGTCTCTGGCCTTGATGATAGTGATGGTTTCAAAGGTATATACTTCTCTCCAAACTCAGTGAGCTGTCTGTATTAAATATGCACAGCTCTTCCCATGTCAATCATACTTCAATACAACGTTTTCCAAAAAAAAGAATTTGGACCTTGTCCCGAAGGCACCGTAGCAGAACTTTTTTGGCTATGAGAAGGAAGCCAGGGTCCAGCAGAATTCTTACCCGAAAAGGCTGTGCAGCCTTCTCCAAGAGAACAGCAGCATGGTATCTGTGCTCCCGGGACTCCCGGCACATCACACACAGTATTTGCTGGTCATCCTTACAGTAATAATGCAGCTTCCCCAAACGCAGCCCACATAGCTTCTCTGCACTCTGTTCAAGTGGTCTGTCCTCTCTGGGTGGTCTCTCCTCATCTACCTTCATCCTCCAGATGTTTTCCACTAGGCTGGCCATCTGCCACACATGGCAAATATTCTCTTTCTTAAAGATGGCCTTGCAGAGAGAACAATGCAATGGCTGCCTAGTAGACTCACATAACCGAATGATGCAGTGGTGGCAGAAGATGTGGCCACAGTCAACGGCTACGGAGTCTCTCAAGTAGTCGAGGCAGATAGAGCAGAGCACCTCACCCTCCAGCTCTCTCAGAGGGGAAGCAGCAGCCATGACAGCAGTGCCCAGAGCCTGCACAGAGCTCCTTCTTCAGATGAGCAATCACTTCCTAAGAAGACATGAAGGACAAGAGAAACTGNATAACCGAATGATGCAGTGGTGGCAGAAGACGTGACCACAGTCGACGGCTACGGGGTCTCTCAAGTAGTCGAGGCAGATAGAGCAGAGCACCTCACCCTCCAGCTCTCTCAGAGGGGAAGCAGCAGCCATGACAGCAGTGCCCAGAGCCTGCACAGAGCTCCTTCTTCAGATGAGCAATCACTTCCTAAGAAGACATGAAGGACAAAAGAAACTGTGAGTTTAATCAACATCAAGATAGAACCTGTGAGAAAATTGTAGTCTGTCCCCAACATGTATCTAAGTGGGGTATCCTAGAAGACTGTGGGAAAGCAAATCCCCAGTGAAGTCTAAGGAATTTGCTTCACTCTTAGTAGATAAGCTCAATAAAAAATATTTGTTGTAAATAATTCAATAGCAGAGAATAAGAATTATAAAAACGTAGGGCTGTATCTCAAAAGTCACTGAGAACATGAAAGAGATTATTAGAAAGCACTAGGTCTGTTATTCATATCCTGCCTAGGAAATCTCATCATCATGGTTTAAACTAATGGTTTTCAAACATGTTTTGAAACATAAGAAATGCGTGCACATCCCAATTGAGAATACTTGCACATGCGCGTGCGCACACACACACACAACTGTTAGGTTTTGGTAAATATGCTTATTTTTTATTATATAAAATACATTCTGATTTTTTATTACAGTCATTTTTTCCTGCTTTGATATGTTTTATTGGAGCAAAATCTCAACAAAAGGTTGCTTTTACTTACAGAATTTGTGTGGGGAGTGTCCAAACCACTTGAACCCAAGTGAGAATAACCACTAAGCCTGTTTATATATTTTATTTTTAGCTAGAATACAGAAAAAGTTTCACATTTATAAAAATCCCAATATTGTAAATGACAAACCCACCCCTTAATTAAATATAAAAATAGCTTCAAACACATACAACTTAAACTGGTTTAATATTGAAATGCAATCCAATAAAATTAAAAACTAACCATTTCAGGTCCTGCACTAAATAGAAAAATATTCAAAGGCCTTCAGGATCCTGTTTTTGATGTGGCAAAAGAAATGTGTTCCTCTCCAATTCCAATTCCCTGCTGTTGTCAGCCAACCCTGTCAGCTCTTCCNTACCTCTCCCACTCCCCCTGCTTGTGTTCCCTCTCTCGCTGGCTGTCTCTATCTCTGTCAAATAAATAAATAAAATCTTTAAAAAAAAAAAAACTAACCATTTCAGGTCCTGCATAAATAGAAAAATATTCAAAGGCCTTCAGGATCCTGTTTTTGATGTGGCAAAAGAAATGTGTCCTCTCCAATTCCAATTCCCAGCTGTTGTCAGCCAACCCTGTCAGCTCTTCCATCATGCTTTTATGTATATCAGCCCCCTTCTGACCATGACCTCGTCTTTGCGATTGCTAAACCTGGAAGCATTTTCAGCAGCTTGGAGACAGTCTTTGAGATGCTAGTCCACTGTCTTCCCAGTGTTGGCCTCTGAAGTAAATTCCTTTCTCGTTTCACCACCACTCAATCATCTGCCTTTTGTCAGCGGTGAGCCCCTGGGAACCCCAATGCCAGGTGCTCGTGGAGCCCTGCAAGCCGACTACAACCTCAACTGCTACCGTCTCAAGGGAGCTTTCCCTGATTCTTACACATAGCCCTAACCACTGCACTCTTGAAGCTACCTCTTCAGAGCAGGTCTTGGTCATGTTCCTAGACACATGGCTTTATACATATTGCCTGAGTGAATACTATGGTTGAATGGGGAGTCTGAAAGTTACTGGTCTTGGAAGATTTTAAGCATCCATTGGACCACCTTATGGTGGGGTATTCTTTAAAGTGTTCACGTATGGGGGCACCTGGGTGCCTGGGTTGTGTCTGACTCTTGATTTTGGCTCAGGTCATGATTTCAGGGTTGTGAGATGGAGCCGGAGTCAGGCTACATGCTCAGTGGGGAGTCTGTTTGAGATT
>NW_023249559.1:0-10732 GCF_002007445.2 Ailuropoda melanoleuca | reverse complement strand
ACACACACACACACACAATTTAACAAAAATATAAATCATTAGAAAGAACCAAGTGGAAATTCTGCAGCTGAAGAATTCAATGAATGAAATGAAAAATGCAATAGAGAGGGTCAACAGGAGAACAGATCAAACAGAAGAAAGAATCAGTGAATTAGAGGATAGAAACTTTGAAATAACCCAGCCAGAGGAGAAAAACAACAACAAAAATTTAAGAGTGAAGAACTGGGTGTTACATGCAACTGATAAATCACTACATTCTACTCCTGATACTAATAATAGACTATATGTTAATTAAGCTAAATTTAAATAAAAACTTAAAAAAGGAAAAAAAAGAGTGAAGAAAGCCTATCTGAGCTATTGGACAACATTAGAAACAAAGCAAAATCTGAATCATTGGAGTTCTAGAAGGAGATGTGGAAAAAAGGGAAGAAACTCTCTTTGAAGAAGTAACAGCTGAGAACTTCCCAAGCCTGGGAGAGATCTGGACATTCAAGTTCATGAAGCTAATAGATCACCCCATTATTTCAATCCAAAATGATCTCCAAAATACATTAAAATAAAACTTCCAAATATATAAGAAAAAGAGAGAATCCTAAAAGCAGCAAGAGAAAAATAGATTGTAAACAACAAAAAGATTCCCATTGGGCTATCAGCAGATTTCTCAGTCGAAACTCTACATGTCAGGAGAGAATGGGATGATACATTCAAAGTGCTGAAAGAAAAAAGTTGCCAGTCAATAATACTCTTTCCAGCAAATCTCCTTTATTAAGGAGAAATAAAGATTTCCCAGACAAACAAAAATGGGGGAAGTTCCTTACCACTAGACCACTAGACCTTGANTAGACCTACCTTGTAAGAAATATTGGAAGAAAACATACAAATATACACCACAGATTGATAGAGGTAAATATATAGATAAATTCAGAAAACTCTAATACTGATGGTGTGTTAATCATTTACAGTATAAAGGTTAATGGACAACTGTGTTAAAAATAACTACAGCTACTATAATTTGTTAATGAATACAAAAAATAAAGAGGTAAAATTTTTTAACAATTATGTACATTTTTATTTTTTTATAATAATATTTTTTATTATATTATGTTAGTCACCATACAGTACATCCCTGGTTTTTTATGTAAAGTTCGATGATTCATTAGTTGCGTATAACACCCAGTGCACCATGCAATACGTGCCCTCCTTACTACCCAAAAAGAGGTAAATTTTGACATTAAAAGTATAACAGGGAAGGAGTAAAAATGTAGTTTTTGTATGTGAGTGAATGAGTATACGTCAGTTGCTATCAGCATAAAATAGACTGCTATCTATAAGATGTTTTGTGTAAGCCTCATGGTAACCACAAGGCAAAAAAAACAAAAACAAAAACGAAACGGCAGTAGATTCACAAAAGAGACAGAGAAGGGAATCAGAGCATACCAGCATGGAAAATCACCATTTCACAAAGCAAGGCAGCAAGAGAGGAAGCAAGGTGCAAGGGAATCACAAATGAGCCAGAATGCAATTAATAAAATGACAGTAGTGAGTTCTTACATATTATTACTCTAAATATAAATGTTTTGAGTTCTCCAACTAAAAGACACCGATGGATTTTTTAAAAAGACCCAACTAAATACCCCGTACAAGAGAATCACTTAACTTTAAGGACACACATGGGTTCAAAGTAAAGAGATGCAGAAAGATATTCAAGTAGAAACCAAAAGACAGTGGGGATAGTTTTACTCACAACAGAAAAAAAATAAACTTTATTTTTTTTTAAAGGTTTCATTTATTTATTTGACAGAGATAGAGACAGCCAGCGAGAGAGGGAACACAAGCAGGGATCACGCCCTGAGCCGAAGGCAGACGCTTAACCGCTGTGCCACCCAGGCGCCCCGAAAAAAAAATAAACTTTAAGCTAAAAACAGTAATAGACAAAGAAGGTCAATATATAATGATAAAAGGGTTAAATCAAGAGGATATTACAATTGTAAATATGCACACAGCCAACATCAGAGCATCTAAATATATTAAGCAAATACTACCAGATCTGAAGGGAGAAATAGACAACAATACAAAAATGGTAGGGGACTTCGGTACCCCACTTCAAGCAATGAATCCACCCAGACATTAGATCTGAACCATACTTTAGACCAAATGAACCTAACAGAGGTACATAGAGCAGTCTATCCAACAACAGAATACACATTTTTTTAGTTACCATGCTGCACATTTCATCTCCAGAACTTATTTATGTTATAACTTATTTATGTTAAAACTTGTATGGTTTGCCCACCTCCCAACCCTCACCTGTGGCAACTACGAACCTGCTCTGTATCTGTGAGCTTGGGGTTTCAGTTTCCTCCAACAATTGCAACTAGAACTGTCCTATGTGCCAGCAACCCCTCTTCCGGGTACAGACCCAAGGACGTGAGAACAGGCTCTCAAAGAGATAACCTGCACACCCGTGTTCACCGCAGCACTATTCACAATAGACAGGACATGAAAATAACCTACGTGTGGTTGAGTGGATAAAGAAAACGTATATTCACATGTTGGAACAGTATTCAGCCATGAGTTGAAAGGAGCCTGAGGGCATTACGATGAGTGAAATAAGTCAGGCAAACACAAACGCTGTAGGATAACATCTATATGTGGTACCTAAGAAAGCCACGCTCCGAAAGAGAAACGGGAAGGGTGGTGGCCAGGGGCTGGAGGGGAGGGGAATGTGGGATCTGTTGGTCAAAGAGGACAAACCTCCAGTTACGAGACGAATAAGTTCGGGGGATCTGATGCACAGCACGGTGACTATAGTGAACAGTACACTGTGTTGCACACTTAAAAATCACTAAAAGTAGGCATTAATGTTCTCACCACAAAAAAGTGATCTAAGGTAGGTGTTAGCTAGTGCAAAGCTGGTAATCTTACTGCAATATATAAATGTATCAAATCAACATGTCATACCCCTTAAACTTACACAGTGTTATATGTCCACCGTAACCTGATACAACTCGGGGAAATGAGAAAATGCCAAAGATTCTACAAAAAGCAAACAGAATAATAAAGGACTTTAGTAAGGCTACGGGATATAGCGTCAATATCGAAAATCAATTTTATTTCAATAAATACAAATACATAAACAACTGGAAATTGAAATTTAAAAATAAAAATAGTACCATTTAAAATAATAACATAAATCATGAAATACTAAGGTATAAATCTTAGAAAATGTGTAAGATCTCTATCCTATAAACTAAAAAGATGATGAAAGAAATCAAAGAACACCTCAATAAATGGTGGCGTGTACTGTTGTTTATGGAGAGCAAGACTCAGTATTCTTAAGGTGGCAATTCTTCGCAAACTGATCTAATGCCTATCAAAATTCCAGCAGGATTTTTTGTAAAATTTGAAAGGCTGATTCTGAAATTTTTATGGAAAGGCAGAGAAAGTATAATTGCCAAAACAATTTTGAAAAAGAATAGTTGGAGGACTCACACTACCTGTTTTCCGAACTCCCTCTAAGGGTCTAAAATTTACGGCCGTGTGGTAGTAGAGAACAGGCCTGCGTACAAGTCAACAGAACNAGCGGAGGAGCCTGATGTGGAGCTCGATCCCACAACGCTGGGATCACGCCCTGAGCCGAAGGCAGATGCTTAACCACTGTGCCACCCAGGCGCCCCAAGCCAAAACAATTTTGAAAAAGAATAGTTGGAGGACTCACACTACCTGTTTTCTGAACTCCCTCTAAGGGTCTAAAATTTACGGCCGTGTGGTAGTAGAGAACAGGCCTGCGTACAAGTCAACAGAACAGAACAGAGTCCAAAAGCAGGCCCCCCCGCCTTTGCATGATCGTTCAATTTTGGACCAAAGACTCAGTAGAAAAAGGGTAATCTCTCAACAAAAGGTCCAGGATCAACTGGATATTACATGCAAAAAATAAAAAATAAACCTCGACTCATTTCTCACATCATGTACACAAATAACCACGAGATGGATCACAGACCTAAAGGAAAATCAAAAACGACTAAACGCCCAGGAAAAAACAGAGTAGAGTCTTTGTGTCCTTGGGTTGGGCAAAGGTACTTATATATGATGCCAAAACCACCATCCTCACACTAAAAAACTAACAATTTGGACTTTAATCAAATTTAACAACTTTTGCTCTTTTAAAGATAGAGATATTAAAAATTCAAGGCACAGGGGCACCTGGGTGGCATAGCAGTTAAGCATCTGCCTTCACACTCAGGGCATGATCCTGGCGTTATGGGATCGAGCCCCACGTCAGGCTCCTCTGCTATGAGCCTGCTTCTTCCTCTCCCACTCCCCCGGCTTGTGTTCCCTCTCTCGCTGGCTGTCTCTATCTCTGTCGAATAAATAAATAAAATCTTTAAAAAAAATAAAAAAATAAAAATAATAAAAATTCAAGGCACAGAGTGTGAGAAAATATTTGCAAATAATTTATCTGATATAGGACTTTTTTGAAGATTTTATTTATTTATTTATTTATTTATTTGAGAGAGAGTGGACAAGAGAGAGCGTGAGCAGAGGGGAGGGGGAGAGGGAGAAACAGACTTCCCATTGAGCGGGGAGCCTGATGCGGGACTCGATCTCAGGACCCTGGGATCACGACCTGAGCCAAAGCTCACGGCTTTCACCGCCACATGCAACTTCAGCAGGTTTTTAAAAATTGCAGTTGTCAAGTTCAACTTCAGTCTGTATTGTTTGAAACAGTTTTTTTTTTATCCGGTTTGGTCAATGACTGCACTTTAAAAGTTCGGTTTGAAAAAAGAAGTTTGGTTCCAAGATGTCATCAGATGTCACATTTGTTTCTGTCGCCTGGCCTTTCCTTCACCAGCTGATTGGTGCAATAGAGCCCTGCACCCTCCGAGTTCACCCAAAGCAAGGTGAGGGCGCTGCTGGGGCGTGGCCGAGGGGGGTTCTCAGGGCATCAGTCCACCTTCATCTAGCCGTGAAGCACCCCCTGCCACCGCCATCCCCACTGAAGTGGGGCGACCATAATCCGCACACCCCAAAGCCATGGCAAGGATTCAATGAAAACCACTCGCAAAGCAAAATGCCCCCTAGGAAGTTGGCTGTTACATCCGAGCTAGTATTTCCCCCGTAGCTAGCCCCCCGACCTCCCGGGCAGCCCCGCTCCGACCCTCTCAATTCTCTGTCCCATCCCTGCGCACCGCTGGTCGCACAGCCTGACCCACGGCCCTCCCCTCGGCCAGCCCCACACTCACCTGGGCCCAGACCTCTCACGGAGCCCCTGCGACGAGCCCGGGTCCCGCCCCACCCCTGCCGTCCAGGCCCCAAGCCGCTCAGTGCCGCCTCGTCCACTCGCAGCCCAAGGCCTGCAGCCGTTGCAGGCTCCTCCTCGCGCCCAGGTCACCTCGAGGAAACAAAGGCCCATTGGCGCCGGGGGCACTCGTGGGTGAAGGATGCTTTCAAAATACTTTCTGTCTGTACTGCGTGGAGCTGCTCAGCAATCCCCCAAGGCAGGGTGCGCAGGGGCTGGTAGCCCCATTTTGCAGATGAGTCGAGGGCAGGCAAGGCAGCCAACTCCAGCTCTCGCTCAGACCAAGTCCCTGCGGCATCCGCTGGGCCCTTTGGTTGCCTGGCAACGGGCACCTGCTGGGGCGGCCTCCCACGACCAGGACCAGAGGTGGGATTTTACCCTGGGAGGGCAGGGGGGGCGTGTTTATCCGGAGTCAGGCTCGTCATTGAGTTGCTTCTGCCCTTTTGAACCCCCACCCTACTCCTGCGTTTTGGAGAGGTGTAGACCCTTGGAGCCCACCTCCAGAATGACCCAAGATAACCCAACTCTAATCGGCATCCAAGGTGGGAGGGCCCAGAAGAAATGCAGGGAGGACTGCTGGTGCATTGGGACCTGGGGTCCAGCTTGTCCTACAACAGACTAGAAGGATATCTGCACCAAACCTTATTTTTTTAGCAGAAAGGGAGAATCAGGAGAGCCTGGTAACCTACTTAAAAGAAAAGGCATAATTCTGTGCTAAGACTCAAAGACAGCTATAGCCATTGCTATCCCAGAATTCTTGCCCCACCTTTTCCCTAGCGGGGTGTGCAGGGTCCTAGCAACCCTTTGTGGAATAGCAGGAGGCACCCCGTCACTTTGCAGCTCGGCCTGGGCATGCGCGATGACAGAGGGCAACCTCACGGATAGCCAACCAGTTAGAAGAAACCAGAAGTTTCCCAACACCAAATAGGAGGCCAAAAGACAAGTTGTAGGTGTTAGCATGTGGGTGTAACTTTTGGCGGGCCATCATGCAATCTACTGAGGAAGTCCACAAGAGGGAAGAGTGGGCCACTTCTCCAGGCCTGGACAATGCAGAGGGATCTGGGTCAAGAATCTTGAGTGCATTTACCACATATTCCCCAACCCATGCATCAAGATTCCATCCTCTCCCAAACAAGTCCCCAGCCCGGGCATAACCGGCCCGTTGGCGCTGAGAAGTCCTGCTTCCCTGGTGCTCTGCTCCCCTGAGACTTAGTGTGAAGCAAGTTATTAGGGAGTATTCTCAGGACCAGCTCCTGCAGGGAGGGAAAGCAGCAGGGTTGAGCAGCAGCAGAAGCTGGCGTGTGATACAGTCACAGCAAAGGCCTCGGGCTGCCTTAGGAGGACTATGGAGCTGGGATAACCCTGCAGCATCACCCCACCTGGGGGCAAAGGGGCTAGGTCTTTATAACCCCATCTTGACCAGAGGGTATGTAGGCAGCCATTGGGGAGGGAGCATAAGCTTGAACGAGACAGCTGTCTTAGGCAGAGGACCATCTTCGGAGGTGGAGTCACCAAGACCCTCGGCAGCTGGGGGAATCAATCACTCTGCCGTTTAATCAATGGGCCCATATACAAAGTGACCAAAGTTAGAGGTCACCCATGGCTCAATAAAATCAGGCTTCCAGTCCTGGCAAGCAATCAGCCTATAGGTCAACTCTTAGCTCCCAATAAAGCATCATTCCTGAGAGCCCAGCTAGCTGCCTAGTGACAGGTGCATTTTATCTGGCCGTTTCCTTCAGGGAAGGGTATCCCTGTAGACCTCACAGGGAGAGATGCTGCCATAGCTGAGAGTAAAGCCATCACACCCCCAGGCTTGATGGGCAGCTAGGAAACTGTCCTATTCACGGTGACGGTGTGTTACACAACGTGCATTATAGTATGTAACAGAACGTACCGAAAGTGTACCAGGTAAAATCCACAAAGGAATTAGGCCCACGGGGTACATCCAGAGGACATCAGAAGTCCAGGATCCCCGCGCCATCACACAGGACATGCTGAACTCCTCAGCAGCAATGTGTGACAACACATGTGAGGTGTTGCCCGTCAAGCAGGCTCGTCGAAGCCTGGGGCTCCAGGGTTTCTCTGGGAGTCGGTCTGCATGCACAGCGGACATCCAGAGGGAAAGCAGGTACTCACCACACGACACCCCAACTACCCTGAGGAGCTGGTATGGCATGGCTCCAAACCCCAACGTGTGCTTTAATCCCTGCTGTTCACCTCGGTGGTGCGTGAGGGAACCCTGCCGCAGGGTTGGGGGTGGCCAGATGGCAGACAGCCCGAAACCGGACAGATGAGTTCAACGGCAGGCGTCAGCCACACGTCCTCACAGCTCCTCGGACGCCGCACGCCCAGAGACGATTAACTCTACGGGGGGCAGCGGGCCATCCCTTTCCTGTGAGCTCCTCTGCGGGAGTTTGCATGTCCTGAGTGAGTGTGTCGGGCGACAGGCCTCAGAGGAGGAGGCCATCACGGAATGTCACATGTCCGTGTGCTCCGGGGAAAGGCAGGTGCCACTCAGTAAGGTCGCCCTGCAAAGATGTGCCACAGCAAAGTCCCCACGCCCCAGCACGCGGGGCACTCGGGGCTTGCTCCGGCAACGCGGTGAGAAGCCAGCCGCTGCGGGGGCCCCTGGTGCTCAGGAGAGAACGTGGCCGTCCTGTGGGGATGATTCTGTAGGCTGTCGGGAAGCTGAGACTCACCGCTCGGGGACACACGGGAGCGGAGCCGGTCCCGTGGGCCGGACGGCCCCACCACCGGAGCAGAGCGGGGACGGGATCTCGCAGTGAGGCCGCCGGCAGCTTTCCCAGCGGTTCCTGATGTCAAGCGGCACACGGTGTCGAGCGGATCCTAGCTCTGTGGTATGAGACACACAAGCTCAGGCCCTCTGAGAACCACCTATCCGTCAGGCCAGTCCGAGAGCTCGAGTCCTCGCCGCCGGTCAAAGAGCCGTGACCACAGGTCCATCTTGGGAGCGTGCAGGCCTGCGGCGTCCACGTGGCCCAGTACAGGGGCTCAGTATGGCGTCTCCCGCCCGGCCGGCCCACCAGCACTGTTACCACTATAAACGCACACGGTGTCTTGCCCCCCACCGTGCTGTTCCAAACAGCGTCACATCTGACAGGGCGTATGCTGTAGCAAAGGAAATATAGAAGTGGACGTGTGCCCGTGGCATTCACTGACCTCGGCTCGTGTCCCATCTCCCAGAAGAAGCTGGCGTCATAAAATGGCGCAATGCCTACTTCGAGGCTCCCTCGCCGTCCCAACGGGAAGACAGCCACCTGGGAGGCGAAGGTGCTTCCCCACAGGATGCAATGTGCCTATTAACCCAGTAGCCAGCTGTACGAGGTTCCTTCTGGTGCTATCACACGCTACCACAAACTCTATGGCTTAAAACACAAAATTTATTATCTCCCGGAGGCCAGAAGTCCAAGTGAGTGTCGAGAGGCTGGCTAAGCTGCTCCAGGTGTGGCTACCGTGGCATCGGTTTTCCGTGGCCTGCAGGGACCATCAGTGGACATGAGGCCCTCCTACAGGGGCCGCCCTACAGAGCAGCCCACAGGGTCACAAGCAAATGTCAGTTCCTGCTAGGTCTTGCCCAACAGCCCTCGTGGTCAACAGTCTCGCCAGCCTCCCAGAACCTTCCCTGTGTGTGCCCCTTAGGTAAGACTTCGTGGAGCTTACCAATATGTGATCTATTTGGTTTGAAAATCCAGCCTTAGCCTGGGAGCCCCCGAAGCACCCCACCCTTGGACCCTAACAAAGGCTGGTTCCCCTGGTCCCGCCTCCCTCTCCGTCTTCACTCTATTTGACCTCCCCACATGGCTCCCTGAGAGGGCTGTGTACATCCTCCAGGACTTGCGAGTAGGAAACACCTCTATTTCCATTTCTCTGGTGTTCTGTGGATAAACTGCAGCTCACCGTGTGGCATTCTGTGCTCCATTTAACAAAAGTTAATTTTTAAAAAAGTCATAATGATGAGTCTTACAGAACTACCTTCAAGATGTCCGTACAGTTCATTCCTTCTAGAGGTCCTGAAGGGAGCACCCCTTTCTTTACCTTTTTCAGATTCCAATGGCCACCTGTATTCCTTGGCTTGTGGCTCCTTCTCCCATGTTCACACCATTCAAGTCTTCTCTTCTGCCGTCAAGTTTCATTCTTCTCGTAAGGACTCTTGTAATTATATCTAGGGCCCACCTGGATGATCCAGGATATGCTCCTCATCTCGAGATCCTTAACTTAATCCCCTCTGCTGTGTCCCCTTTGTCATGGAAGGAGTGACAAGTTCCGGGAATTGGGCATTGATAGCTTTGAAGCCCATTACTCAACCTACCTCATTCTACCCTCTGGCTCCCCAAAATTCATGTCCATTCCATATGCAAAATATGTGCACCCCACCCCAACATTCCTTAAATCTCCACCCACTATAGCACCAGCTGAAGTCCAAAACCTCATCTGCACATCACCGGCTCAGAAGACCCAAATCTCATGATCTAAATCATTAAACCAGGTCTGCATGATCTCTGGGTGTGATCCACCCTGAGTCAAAATTCCACTCTGGGGCGCTTGGGAAGATGGCGGAGCAGGACAGCCCTGAGCTCACCCTCCCACAGGTAGCGCTAGGTATCAACCACATCCAAGTCAATAAACCGGAGAGCCATCCAAAGACGGGCAGAACAAAGTCCACAACTGAACGCAGAGAAGAAGCTGCATCTGAATGGTTCAGAAGGTCAGAAAGGCAGAGGGGGGGACCTGTGCCCGTGGCGGGGCAGAGATGCCAGCCCCCACAGGAGGGAGCTCATAGTGGGAAGACTAGTCCCCATAATGTTTGGCTTTAAAAACCAGAGGGGCTGAATTCCCCGAGTTTTTAACACCAGTGGGACTTGGAGCCTGAAGCTTTAAAAGACAGCCGACTCAGCACGGGGCAAGCCTGGAGGGCGAGTGAGAGCTGGCTCCTCACCCCTGCAGAGACAGCAGCCTGCACAGAGAGACAACATTAAAACGGCAGTTTACGCGGTTCCAGGGGCCAACAAGAGACAGATCTGCTCATACTGATTTCAGAGCATGCTGGGGGACTTCTTTAAAAACGAGGAAGTGGGCAGCTGCCATTTCCCCTCTCTTCCCCCTGCATTAACCCAGTTTCCTGCCCTCGTGCAGGGCTCTGGGCAAATTTTGTTAAAGCTGTGGCTGCGATCCACCCAGCTGCCAGGCACACCGCCACTGCCTCGTGCAGGGCCCAACCACAGAGCCACACTCAGCCACCACACTGCGCCCAGCTGCCTGCCCCCTCTGCCTCCGCAGCCCTTGAGGGGATTCAGCGTAGGGTTAGTAGCCCAATACACATCTTGCTGACACTGCCTCCACACTCACAAGACCCCAGTGGGCATGCCTCCTCAGAGCCGGGCTGCCTGGGTCGCACTCACACCACAGAGAGCA
>NW_023249558.1:2643-2798 GCF_002007445.2 Ailuropoda melanoleuca | reverse complement strand
TTGAGGTGAGAATATAAAAACTGCATTTTAGATTTTTCTATTCTTTTGAGTGAGGCTTGGATGGCAATGTAGTTCCCCCTTAGGACTGCCTTTGCAGTATCCCACAGGTTTTGGAGTGTTGTGTATTCATTCTCGTTGGTCTCCATAAATTGTTT
>NW_023249558.1:0-2292 GCF_002007445.2 Ailuropoda melanoleuca | reverse complement strand
CTGTCTATTGCTGATAGTGGAGTGTTGAGGTCCCCTACTATTAACGTATTTTTATCTATATGTCTCTTTATTCTGGTTAAGAGTTGGCTTGTGTATCTTGCTGCTCCCCTGGTGGGTGTGTGTGTGTGTATATATATATATATATAATTGTCATATCCACGTTTTGGATACATCCTTTAAGAATAATATAGTGCCCTTCTGTGTCCCTAGCTATAGTCTTTAGTTTAAAATCCAATCTGTCTGATATGAGAATTGCTACCCCAGCTTTCTTTTGAGGTCCATTGGTGTGAAAGATGGTATTCCATCCCTTTACTTTCAGTCTGAATGTATCTTTAGGTTCAGATGAGTCTCTTGTAGACAGCAAATGGATGGGTCATTTCTTTTTATCCAATCTGCAACCCTGTGGCATTTCCGGTAGCATTTAGGTCATTTATATTGAGACTGATTATTAAGAGAGATGATTTTAATGATGCCATGTTGCCAGTAAAGTCTTTGTTTCTATAGTTTGTGACTTTCTGTTCTGTATCACTCTTGGGGCCTTTTTACTTTTATAGAACCCCCCTTAATATCTCCTGTAGGGCTGGTTTCGTGGTTACGAAATTGGTCAATGACTGGCGATTCTGGAAGGTCTTTATTTCTCCATCAATTCTGAATGACAGCCTTGCTGGATAGAGGATCCTTGGCTGCATGTTTTTCTCTGAAAGAGCTTTAAAAATCCCCCCCCCCAACCCTTTCTCTCATTCCAGGTCTGTGTAGACAGGTCTGACGTAATTCTGATACCTTTGCCTTGGTACATGAGAAATTTCTTTGCCCTGGCCGCTTTCAAAACTGTATCCTTGGATCTAATATTTGCGAATTGCACTATGATGTGATGTGGCGTAGGTTTGTCGTGGTTGAGCTTGGGAGGGGTCCCCTCTGCCTCTTGCACACGGATGTTAGTTTCCCTTGCTAGATTAGGGAAGTTTTCAGCTACAATTTGTTCAAATATCTCTTCTAGACCTCTGTTTTCCTCCACCCCCTCTGGGATGCCAATGATTCTGACATTGGAACGTTTCATTGAGTCAATAATCTCCTGTAACCTACATTCCTGTGCGTTAATTTTTTTGAGCCCAGATTCTATTTTAGTTTTTTCTTCTCCTAACCCATCCTCCAATTCACCAATTCGTTCTTCTGCCTCATTGACCCTGACCATCAGAGCCTCTAGTTTTGACTGCATTTGGCTCATAGAATTTTTAATATCTGCCAGATTCGCTCTCATTTCTGCCCTTAGAGATTCTATATTCTCATTAACATTTTCATTAATACTTCTTTCAAGTCTGCACATCATCTTGACCATTGTTACTCTGAATTCCATTTCTGATAATTTGGTTATATCCATATCCATTAGTTCTGTGGCCAAGACTACAGACTCATTGTCTTTTCTTTGCTGGGTGGTACTTCTCCTTCTCATCATTCTGATGAGGAGAGGTTGTGGGTTTGTCCAGAGCCCAAATTATTGACTGGGACCCAGGCCGTGCACCCTTGTTTTATAGGGATCTTAGGGATGTGGGCGTCTTGATTTTTCAGCCTGCCTTCCGGGGGAGGGGCCTGCTGTGCCGATACTCAGGCTACCCTTTTTGGGTGGAGTCTCCATATCCCCTGCGAGGGGGGATGGGGATGGGCACACTGTGAGCCGGTATTTCCAGGCTTTTGTTCTCTGGTGACTTTCCCTGGTTCTTTGCTGTGCCTCTTCTGAGAGTCAGAGAAGCAGTAGCTGAATCTCAGCCTCTGTCTCAGAACAGAGGGATCGTGGACCATTCTCCACTGATGTTCTGGCCACTTTAACTCTGTTTCTGTTGGTGCTGCTTAACCCTGCAGTGTCCTGGGATGTGTGCCCCACAACCGGCGTCCCAGCCCTCACTTCCAGGGCCGGTGAGTCTCTGTCCTTTGTGTTTCTAACGCTGCTAGTTGCCAGCCGCCCCCTCACGCTCCCGGAGCTCCCGGTCTCAGTCTGGTTCCAGTGAGCGCACCGGAGCTCCATTTCAGTCTGGTGGTGCGCGTTCCCCGGCTCACGGTCTCAGTCTGCTCTCTCGCGGGTGCCAGTTTGCGAGTCCTCCTGCTCCCCCGTGCAGGTGGCTACCGCTTCCAGGTGCCCAAATGCAGGGCTCCCTCCCCCTTCAATTTATCTTCTGATATCTGTGCACGGTTTCACGTCTCCCCACTTCATACCTCAATACTCAGTGCTGGAGATGTTCATTTGTAGAGATCCAGACATATCTTCCTGCATCTCAGGCTGATTCCGTGGATGTTCAG
>NW_023249557.1:502-797 GCF_002007445.2 Ailuropoda melanoleuca | reverse complement strand
GACTCCTTTCAGGCAGAGTTGGGCCCTCCATCCTTTGGGCTCATCCAACAGCTTATAGGTCTCTCTCTTACGGAACTTATCACACTGTGTATAGTTTTCTGTTTACTTGTCTATATAGGGCTAGATCATGACCTCCCCAGTGGCAGGGACAGTTTTCTCATTCATCTTTGTGTATCTAGGACTTAGCGCAGGGCTTGGCATTCAGTAGAGGCTTGGAAGTACTTGTTGAAAGCATGGATGAATGAATGGATGGATTAACATAGATATGTGAAGGAAGGAAGGGAGGAAGGAAGGA
>NW_023249557.1:0-202 GCF_002007445.2 Ailuropoda melanoleuca | reverse complement strand
GTTGTGCCTTCTCTGGATCTTTGGGCCAGTTTGCAGGGTATTTTACATTTAGCCCGGGATAAAGGGAATAACTAAGAGATCTGGAGTCATAGATCGGAATTCTAGTCTCAGTTCTACCTGTGATTACTTCTCCTCTCTGTCTTAAATTCAGACCCGTCCTAGTCTGAAAATGATACAGTACATTATTATCTGAGGGAGGACA
>NW_023249556.1:0-1667 GCF_002007445.2 Ailuropoda melanoleuca | reverse complement strand
TAGAAACAGAAGGAAAGCTACCAAACTCATTCTATGAGGCCAATATTACCTTAATCCCCAAACCAGGCAAACACCCCATCAGNAAAAGGAGAATTACAGACCGATTTCTCTAATGAATATGGATGCCAAAATCCTCAACAAGATCCTTGCTAATAGAATCCAACAGTACATTAAAAGGATTATCCATCATGACCAAGTGGGATTCATACCTGGGATGCAAGCATGGTTCAACACTCGCAAATCAATCAATGTGATACATCATATCAACAAGAAAAGACTCAAGAACCATATGATCCTCTCAATTGATGCAGAAAAAGCATTTGACAAAATACAGCATCCTTTCCTGATTAAAACCCTTCAGAGTGTAGGGATAGAGGGTACATTCCTCAATCTCATAAAAACCATCTATGAAAAGCCTACAGCAAATATCATTCTCAATGGGAAAATGCTGGAAGCCTTTCCCTTAAGATCAGGAAAACGACAAGGATGCCCACTCTCACCACTATTATTCAACATAGTACTAGAAGTCCTTGCAACAGCAATCAGACAACAAAAAGGGATCAAAGGTATCCAAATCGGCAAAGAAGAAGTCAAACTGTCTCTCTTCGCTGATGACATGATACTCTATATGGAAAAACCAAAAGAATCCACTCCCAAACTATTATAAGTTATAGAGCAGTTCAGTAATGTGGCAGGATACAAAATCAATGCTCAGAAATCAGTTGCATTTCTATACACAAATAATGAGACTGAAGAAAGAGAAATTAGGGAATCCATCCCATTTACAATAGCACCAAAAACCATAGGTTACCTTGGAATTAACCAGAGACATAAAGGATCTCTATTCTAGAAACTATAAATCACTCTTGAAAGACAATGAAGAAGACACAAAAATGATGGAAAAATATTCCATGCTCATGGATCGGAAGAATTAACAGTTAAAATGTCCATGCTACCCAGAGCAATTTACACTTTCAATGCTATCCTGATCAATATACTGAGGACATTTTTCAAAAAACTGGAACAAATAGTCCTTAAATTTGTTTGGAACCAGAAAAGGCCCTGAATCGCCAAAGAATTGTTGAAAAGGAAAAACAAAGCTGGGGGCAGGACAATGCCGGATTTCGAGCTATACTACAAAGCTGTGACCACAAAGACAGCATGGTACTGGCACAAAAACAGACACATAGACCAATGGAACAGAATAGAGAACCCAGAAATGGACCCTCGGCTCTTTGGGCAACTAATCTTTGATAAAGCAGGAAAAAACATCCGGTGGAAAAAAGACAGTCTCTTCAATAAATGGTGCTGGGAAAATTGGACAGCTACATGCAAAAGAATGAAACTTGACCACTCTCTCACACCATACACAAAAATAAACTCCAAATGGATGAAAGACCTCAATGTGAGACAGGAATCCATCAAAATTCTAGAGGAGAACATAGGCAACAACTTCTATGACATCGGCCAGNTCGGCCAAAGCAACCTTTTTCATGACACATCTCCAAAAGCAAGAGAAACAAAAGATAAAATGAACTTGTGGGACTTCATCAAGATAAAAAAAACTTCTGCACAGCCAAGGAAACAGTCAAAAACACTAAGAGGCAGCCCACAGAATGGGAGAAGATATTTGCAAATGATACTACAGATAAAAGACTGGTATCCAA
>NW_023249555.1:0-899 GCF_002007445.2 Ailuropoda melanoleuca | reverse complement strand
TCCACACTGCTTGTTTGGGCCTGGGAAGTATCCTATCACACCTGCTGTGGCAATGGAACGAAAAGGCCAAATGCAAGTCCGTCAGAAACAACACCATGCAGAGCCAGTCTTAGCACTATCATCAGCCGTCGTGAATAGGGAACAATGAGGGAAAGTGGTTGCAGAAGCCTGACGAGCGTGTCAACTAGTGGTCTCTGACACCACACAATTCAGGGAAATATCAACGAACATGAACTCTCATGAGTAAGGGAGCATGAGTAAAAAAGTTCAGGATTTTCGAGGACTCNGGATTTTCGAGGACTCAGTGCCCTTCTTCTTGGTAATCAAGCAGAGCTTCCAGGAAATCACCTCCAGCGAACATCAGCCTTTTCCCTGGGGACCCTGATTCCACACAGCTTGTATGGGCCTGGGACGTATCCTATCACACCTGCCTTGGCAATGGAACGTAAAGGCCAAAGGCGAGTCCGTCTGAAACAACACCGTGCAGAGCCAGTCTTAGCACTATCATCAGCCTTTGTGAATAGAGTTCCATGAGGGAAAGTGGTCGCGGAAGCCTGACGAGCGTGCCAACTAGTGGTCCCTGAGACACCACACAATTCAGGGAAAGATCAGGAAACATGATCTCTCATGAGTAAGGGAGCATGAGTGAAAAAGTTCAGGATTTTCGAGGACTCAGCGCCCTTTCTCTTGGTAATAAAAAGGTGCTTTGGTACCGTGNAGCGTCCAGGAAAACACCTCCAGCGAACATCAGCATTTTCCCTGGGGACCCTGATTCCACACTGCTTGTATGGGCCTGGGACGTATCCTATCACACCTGACGTGGCAATCGAACAAAAGGCCAAAGGCGAGTCTGTCAGAAACAACACCGTGCAGAGCCAGTCTTAGCACTATCATCAGCC
>NW_023249554.1:10785-10999 GCF_002007445.2 Ailuropoda melanoleuca | reverse complement strand
TTTCTGCCCACGGGTCCTGTCCCCGCACTTTAATAAAACCACCCTTTTACCCCAGAAAAAACAAAACAAAACAAAACAAAAAAACCCCCCCAAAACCCAAAGAGATCACTAGCTTAGCATCAGGCAATATTTATACAGCCACTATATTGCAAATGCTCCTTAATGATTTTTTAAAATACATCTTTAAACTTTATTTTTTGAAATCAGATTAATT
>NW_023249554.1:0-3609 GCF_002007445.2 Ailuropoda melanoleuca | reverse complement strand
CATGCCCTGAGCCGAAGGCAGACGCTTAACCACTGTGCCACCCAGGCGCCCCTCCTTGAAGGTTTATTAAACCATTCCTTCCAGTTTTGGGTGTGTTTGAAATTTTCCATAATAAACACGTTTAAAAAAAAAAACTTCAGGAACTGTTCTGATTCCTGGAGACGCCTTGACTGCATTCACACCAGAATGACTTGAGAATCCTTCTTTGAGAGAGCTGGATGTAAAGAGTCACAGCCCTGAGGAGGTGGGGGCATGGGGGGTGCAGAAAGGAGGACATGTGGTTGAGCACTGTTAGTTCACCTCAGTGTTTAGCCCTGGACAGGCCACCACTCTTGATCTCCTGCAATGTGCCAGCCACAGTCCAAAGCACCCTCTATTTTGTTGTCGTGATTCATCTTGTAGGGAAGGTGTTTTCCTCACAGATGAGAAAGCTGATTGTCAGGGAGTTCACATCACTTGCCCCAATTCACAAAACTCTGAAGTGTCCAAATTCTACCAGCAAGGTGGGGGGACAAAAAAGGAAATGGAATAGCAAAAGAGAGGAGAAAACAACAACAAGAAAGACATGGGAATCCATGAACAGTGCAATCAATCCAGGAAAGCAGTGAAGAAAGTCCCAGATAATGATGGGTTTGAAGACACAAGACCAGATTGGTGCAGAATGAAAAATCCCTAAAGAAAGGTTTCTGGAAACACCTGAAGGAACACATGATTATATACAGCGGTTGGAAGCACTTGATGTCATATTTCTTGCAAAGAGTGTAAGAAATAATGAATTTAAATTTTGGGGGGGAACCCTGTAAATGTTCTAGAATAAAATATGAGAGAACATGGTTTATAAATCTCAGAATTACAAAGGGACATGTTCACAAAACCAAAATATCATTTTTTTAAGCGGGGGGGGTTGACAGATTCAATTACATGAAAACTAATTTCTCCTCCTCTGTGGCCAAAATTAACACAACAAAATCAGAACCCAAGTTGTACATTGGAAAAAATTATTTGAGGGGCGCCTGGGTGGTTCAGTCATTAAGCATCTGCCTTCAGCTCAGGTCATGATCCCGGCGTTCTGGGATCGAGCCCTGCATCGGCTCCCTGCTCAGCGGAGAGCCTACTTCTCCCTCTCCCACTCCCCCTGCTTGTGTTCCCTCTCTTGATGCCTCTCTCTCTATCAAATAAATAAATGCAATCTTTTAAAAAATTACTCAAACACATAAATCAATAAGTGGTTCATTTTAGTAATATACATAATGTAAATGTTTTTAAAATTTAATAAGGAGACTGACAATCCAAGAGAAAAGTGAGCAAAGAACTTGGATAGACAATTCACAGAAAAGGAAAATGTGTTTGGAAGCATATGAAAAGATGCTCTCCCTTACCCATAACAGAAATGCTAATTAAAACTTCAGTGAGACACTCTGAGCTTCACGCTAAAGCATTTGCTGATACCCCTGTTGGCCATGCTGTGGGGCCGGAGACACTCTCGTGCGATGCTGTACGGAGTGTCAGTTGCCCCAAACTCCATAGACGCTTCCTCGACAACACCTATCAAAATTAAAAGTGCATATCCCCTTTAGCCTAAAAACTCCACTTGCAGGAATTTGCCCCATAGATAGACTCAAAAATGTACCACACAATTACGTACATCAGTCTTCATCACGTCTAGTTTGTAACAGTGAAGATTGGAAAGGACAAATCTCCACACAGAGAACTTGCTAGAGTAGGGTCGTTTGTACACTGGAGTAAAATGCAGCTGTTAAAAAATGAAGAAAGGGGTTAAATGTGCTGATATAAGATTAACTTCAAGATTAAAATAATTTTTTAAAGCAAGAGGAAGAGGATACAGAAAGGAGGCCAGTGTAGGTACTCTGCAGAGGTGAAAGCTTCGTTATCTGTCTTTTTGTACTTGAAACATTTTATTCCATGTGTAACGGTTACCTTTTATAAAATTAACCAATTAAGTTGAAAAGGCAGTCTGAAGCCACGGGACGATTTTTTAAAGCTGTAAAAGGCAGGAAATGACATCAAAGAGATCACTAGCAGGAGCTCTTTCTGCCCACGGGTCCTGTCCCCGCACTTTAATAAAACCACCCTTTTACCCCAGAAAAAACAAAACAAAACAAAACAAAAAAACCCCCCCAAAACCCAAAGAGATCACTAGCTTAGCATCAGGCAATATTTATACAGCCACTATATTGCAAATGCTCCTTAATGATTTTTTAAAATACATCTTTAAACTTTATTTTTTGAAATCAGATTAATTCACCTAACATGAAAGTTACCCCTTTAAGTGTCCAGTTCAGTGGTTTTTAGTATATTCACAGTGTTCTGCAACTATCACCACTGTCTAATTCCAGAACATTTTCATCAGCCCCAAAAGAAACCCTGTGCTAATTAGTAGTCACTCCCCATACCCCTTTTCTTCAGCCTCTGGTAACCACTCATCTACTTTCTGTTCCTGTAGGTTTACCCATGCTGGGCATTTTCTGTAAGTGGAATCATACAAAACGTGCTTAGAGCCTCTGATGTCAGGGAAGGTCTGGGCCCATTTTAAAGGGCTTGTCTGATTAGGCCAAGCCCATCTAGGAAATTATCCTTTTTGACTAACTCAAAGTCAACTGATTAAGGACCTTAATTATACCTGCCAGCTCCTGCCAGTCCTTTGCCACGTAATCGAAGGAATTAAGGAGGGCCACCCTCGGTCAGCTTTAGCATGTTCTATAGGCTGGAAGCAGGTCACAGGTCCTACCCATATGCAAGGAGTGGGGATTCTATAGGGCAGAACTCTAGAGGAAGGAGATCATGGGCGGGTCTTAGCGTTCCGGCCACACTGTTCTGGTCAACGGTAATGCTGGCTGTGGTCCGAATTTCTATTCTTGCACATTTACAATGTAACAAGTCAGGAGGATCAGTAAGTTACTTGGAACCCTCAATTTTTATATACTGAAGAACAGGTACTTAGTGCCTTGGACCTGAGCCAAGGAAACCACGGTTCTTTTTTTTTTTTAATGATTTTTTTTATTATATTATGTTAATCACCATACAGTACATCCCCGGATTCCGATGTAAAGTTCGATGCTTCATTAGTTACGTATAACACCCAGTGCACCATGCAATACGTGCCATCTAGGAAATTATCCTTTTTGACTAACTCAAAGTCAACTGATTAAGGACCTTCATTATACGTGCCAGCTCCTGCCAGTCACCTTTGCCACGTAATCGAAGGAATTAAGGAGGGCCACCCTCGGTCAGCTTTAGCATGTTCTATAGGCTGGAAGCAGGTCACAGGTCCTACCCATATGCAAGGAGTGGGGATTCTATAGGGCAGAACTCTAGAGGAAGGAGATCATGGGCGGGTCTTAGTGTTCCGGCCACACTGTTCTGGTCAACGGTAATGCTGGCTGTGGTCCGAATTTCTATACTTGCACATTTACAATGTAACATGTCAGGAGGATCAGTAAGTTACTTGGAACCCTCAATTTTTATATACTGAAGAACAGGTACTTAGTGCCTTGGACCTGAGCCAAGGAAACCACGGTTCTTTTTTTTTTTTAATGATTTTTTTTATTATATTATGTTAATCACCATACAGTACATCCCCGGATTCCG
>NW_023249553.1:0-603 GCF_002007445.2 Ailuropoda melanoleuca | reverse complement strand
TCCTTCATGATGACTATAAGATGGCAACTTAAGGAAGCATATTACTGCATTTCCATTTGCCTGATGGAGGTGTGTGTGTGTGGAGGGGGTGGGGTGGTGTGTGTCTCAGTCACTCAGCCGAAAATCTTAGTCTTGCTGACTCTTCCAGGACTTGAGTTTCAGTTTTTAGGGAAAAACATGCAGATTTTTGAAGTACCTCCCTTAATTAAGTGATTACATTTCAATAGAAAAGCTAGTTTAACGTACTTAATTTCACTCTTAATCCTTGTTGTAGATGGTTTACTATTGGAGTCCTATAAACCTCCAAGTACTTTGGATGATTTCAAAATATTCCACTGAACAGGCACATAGATTGTTGTTGGCTCTGTCTTTATCCCTGAAATCGNTTGTTGTTGGCTCTGTCTTTATCCCTGAAATCGTAGAAATACTTGTTGGTTTACCCAGCTCAGCTATCAAGAGCTTCTGGCTAAACAAGCTAATCTCCAGCGTTTTCAGTCTCTGGTTCTTGGCATTCTCCAAAACATAGGGTGTGTTTTAGGGAGCAAACCGCATACAAAATCATAGCTCCATGATATCCCTGAAAAACAAAGTGAGGTATGTATA
>NW_023249552.1:1036-1877 GCF_002007445.2 Ailuropoda melanoleuca | reverse complement strand
ACACAGATATCGGAAGATAAACGGAAGGGGGAGGGAGCCGCCGTGTTCGGGCACCGGGAAGCAGTAGCCACATGCACGGGGGAGCGGGCAGACTCATGGAAGGCACCAGTGAGAAAACAGACTGGGACCGTGAGCGGGGAGCACGCGCCCCCAGACTGACGGAGCTCCGGTGTGCACGCTGGATCCAGACTGCGACCGGGAACTCCGGGAACACGTGGGGCAGCTGGCGGGGTTAGAAACACAAAGGACAGAGACGCGCTGGCCCTGGAAGTGAGGGCTGGGACACCGGGTGTGGGGTGCACATCCCGGGCACTGCAGGGTCGAGCAGCACCAACAGTAACAGAGTTAAAGTGGCCAAAACATCAGTGGAGAATGGTCCGCAATCCCTCTGTTCTGAGACAGAGGCTGAGTTTCAGCCACTGCTGCTCTGGCTCTCAGAAGAGGCACAGCAGACCGCCAGGGAAAGCTGCCAGAGAACAAAAGCCCGGAAATACCGGCTCACAGTGTGCCCATCCCCATCCCACCTCGCAGGGGACATGGAGACTCTACCCAAACAGGGTTGCCTGAGTATCGGCGCGGCAGGCCCCTCCCCCAGAAGGCAGGCTGAAAAATCAAGAAGCCCACAACCCAAGTGCCTGAGTGGTGCAGTCATTAAGTGCCTTTCTTCAGCTCAAGGCGTGATCCCGGCATTCCGGAAAGGAGTCCCTCATCAGGCTCCTCCACTGGGAGCCTGCTTCTTCCTCTCCCACTCCCCTGCTTGTGTTTCCTCTCTCACTGGCTGCCTCTCTGCCGCATAAGTAAATAAAATCTTTAAAGAAGAAGCCCACACCCCTAAGATCCC
>NW_023249552.1:387-773 GCF_002007445.2 Ailuropoda melanoleuca | reverse complement strand
TCAGTGAGAATATAGAATCTCTAAGGGCGGAAATGAGAGTGAATCTGACAGAAATTAAAAATTCTATGAGCCAAATGCAGTAAAAACTACAGGCTCTGACGGCCAGGGTAAATGAGGCAGAGGAACGTATTAGCGAATTGGAGGATGGGTTAGTAGAAGAAAAAACGAAAATAGAAGCTGGACTTAAAAAAATCCACGCTCAGGAATGTAGGTTACGGGAGATTACTGACTCAATAAAATGATCCAATGTCAGAATCATCAGCATCCCCGAGAGGGTGGAAAAAAACATAGGTCTAGAAGAGATATTTGAACAAATTGTAGCTGAAAACTTCCCTAATCTAGCAAGGGAAACAAACATTCTTGTCCAAGAGGCAGAGAGGACCCCT
>NW_023249552.1:0-181 GCF_002007445.2 Ailuropoda melanoleuca | reverse complement strand
TCTTTCAGAGAAAAACATGCAGCCAAGGATCCTTTATCCAGCAAGGCTGTCATTCAGAATAGATGGGGAAATAAAGACCTTCCAGAATCGCCAATCATTAACCAATTTCGTAACCACAAAACCAGCCCTACAGGAGATATTAAGGGGGGTTCTATAAAAGTTAAAAGGCCCCAAGAGGGAT
>NW_023249551.1:0-564 GCF_002007445.2 Ailuropoda melanoleuca | reverse complement strand
GTTTTCCATATAGAGTATCATGTCATCTGCAAAGAGAGACAGTTTGACTTCTTCTTTGCCAATTTGGATACATTTTATACCTTTTTGTTGCCTGATTGCTGTTGCAAGAACTTTTAGGACTATGTTTAATAATAGTGGCGAGAGTGGGCATCCTTGTCGTGTTCCTGATCTTAAGGGAAAGGCTTCTAGCTTTTCTCCATTGAGAATAATATTTGCTGTAGGCTTTTCATAGATGGCTTTTATGAGCTTGAGAAATGAACCCTCTATTCCTACACTCTGAAGGGTTTTAATCAGAAAAGGACGCTGTATTTTGTCATATGTTTTTTCTGCATCTATTGAGAGAATCATATGATTTCTGAATTTTTTTTCTGAATAAAATCTAAGANTTTTCTGAATAAAATCTAAGACACTGATAGATTTGTGAATGTTGTACCACCCCTGCATCCCAGGGATGAATCCCACTTGGTCATGATGGATAATCCATTTAATGTATAGTTGGATTCTATTTGCCAGGATCTTGTTGAGGATTTTGGCGTCCATATTCATTAGGGAAATCAGTCTGTA
>NW_023249550.1:0-1046 GCF_002007445.2 Ailuropoda melanoleuca | reverse complement strand
CAATATATGACTTACAAGAGTAGACAAGAGGGAATTTTAGAGAATATAAAACAAAACAAAACTTAATTTCTCAAAGAAAGGACTAGAGAAGAAGCCAAAAATTATGGTGTGTATAGAACTTAAAGGGACCTGGTAGAAATTCATTTTTAAATTGTTAAAATGGTCTAACTTTATGAATTAAAATATAGGGATTTTTAGTTTTGTTTTAAAAAAACCAACTATGCTATTTAAACTAAACAAAAGGTAAAGACATAAAGAAGGTGGAAGAAAACTAATGGAGTTATTCATGCCAGACAAAATAGGCTTTACAGTAAAAAAAAAAAAAAATGTTATTTGAAATCAAGAGGGTCACCACATCATGAAAGAGGAATAATTCAAGAAAAAAATATATAAAAATTCTGAAATTACATATATCAGACTATGTAACCCGAAAATAAATACAAACAAGATGAGGAAATAATCAGGTTAAAACTGAAATATCGGCGAGAAAAACTGAAAACTTTAACACATCCATCTCAGAAAAAGATGAGATAAAAGGAACTATTAGGTAGAAAAAGAATTTTTAAGTGAGAGAATTAACAACTTGACATAGTTAGTATCCATGGAAACCCTATCTCCTAATGAGAGAACATAACATTTCTATGCATCCATGAAACCGCAAAAGTTGACCTCTTAATAAGTCACAAAGCAAATCTTTAAAATACCAAAGAACTTCTATAATGGGACCTTGTTCTTTTGGTACAATATTTTTAAAAATAGAAAATAATTACTTGAAGTTAATTTAAAACATCTGTTTTAAGCATTTGGAAGTATAAAACACACTTCTAAATAAACCCGGCTCATAGAATGGGTCAAAGCGGATGATGGTTAGAAAGGCGTGAAAATACAACTACTACACCCCAAAAATGGAGCGGTATTTTGAAGGAAACATATCGACTTCGGTAGGAATATATATCACAGTCATTAGGAAAAAATAGAGCAAGTCTTAAAATTAATGAGCTTTGCATTCAGTGTGAGAAGTTAGAAAAAGGACAGACCTAACCATA
>NW_023249549.1:1025-1435 GCF_002007445.2 Ailuropoda melanoleuca | reverse complement strand
TCCTCCATCCCTGGTGCATCATTTAACAAAAATGAAAAAAAGAAAATGGAAGGACTTTGATTCCAGTGTCTAAAAAGAAAGATTTCCCACACAGGCACATGCACGCACACACAGGCACACACACACACAGGCACATGCACGCACACACACAGGCACACACACGCACACAGGCACATGCACGCACACACAGGCACACACACGCACACAGGCACATGCATGCACACACACACAGGCACACACACACAGGCACATGCACATGTGCACACACACACACAGGCACATGCACACACACAGGCACACGCAAGCACACACACAGGCACACACGCACACAGGCACATGCATGCACACACACAGGCACACACACGCACACACATAGGCACACACACAGGCACATGCACGCACACACACAG
>NW_023249549.1:0-873 GCF_002007445.2 Ailuropoda melanoleuca | reverse complement strand
CACACACACACAGGCACATGAACGCATAGGCACACGCATACACACAGGCACAAACAGGCACACACAGGCACAGGCACGCACACAGGCATACACACACACAGGCACATGCATGCACACACACAGGCACACACACTCACAGGCACATGCCTAGACACAGGCACACACATGCACAGACAGGCACATGCACGCACAAAGGCACATGCATGCACACACACAGGCACACACACACACAGGCACATGCACGCACAGGCACATGCATACACACAGGCACACACTTGCACACACAGGTACACACATGCACACAGGCACATGCACACATGCAGGCATACACACACAGGCACATGCTTGCACACACACAGGCACATGCAAGCATATAGGCACATAGGCATGCACACACACAGGCACACACGCACACAGGCACATGCATGCACAAGCACATGCATACACACAGGCACACGCACGCACACAGGCACACACACAGAGGCACACATTTGCACAGGCATGTACACATATACACATACAGGCACACACAGGCACACACATGCACACATGCAGGCACAGACACATGCGCATACTCTTTAAACACAGGCTCCTGAACCTCAAACTTGATTTTAAAAAAATCTTTAAAAATGCTTAAAAAAAAAGAAAAAAGAGGATGTCTAATAGTCATGAAGCATTTAGTGTGATATTTAGGTCAATTATATAATATGCAAATTTTCTTTATTTTTTTTAAATGATAATTTTTTAGTTTTGGGTTTTTTGGGTTTTTTTGTTTTGTTTTGTTTTGTTTTGTTTTGTTTTGTTTTGTTTTGTTTTGTCCAAACTAAAGAAAGACTGTCAGTTTGCTAAGCAGGTAAGCCTGGCTGGCTTGTA
>NW_023249548.1:0-599 GCF_002007445.2 Ailuropoda melanoleuca | reverse complement strand
GAAGGAAAGGGTGTCCTGGACCAGAATGTGCCTTCCCAGAGCAGGGACCTGGCCTCACACCTTCCTCCCAGCGCCCCTGGATCACCGCCCTGTGTGTGCCCCCCGAGGTCGTCCTGCGTGAGAGCTGCAGGAGAGCGGAGGACACCCACATGAGAAAGCAGGAGAGAGCTTCTGTATTNGAGCTTCTGTATCGGGGCTCTGCGGGAGGTGCCTCCGGGCCAGCGACTTGAAGCGCTGCCAGCGCCTGAAGTTCTCGTAAACGCTCTTGGGGCTACAGGAGTCCTTGGGTGAGGCCTTGCTCGGGCTCCTGGCCAGGCTGCCCTCCATGGAAGCTCCGTGAGGCTGTGGCCCGGCGTTCGCTGGGGGCACGATGGGCGTCAGCTGGGCAGCGGGGGCCGGGGCTGGAGGTGGGAAGCCTGGGGCCAAGTGTCCTTTGACAGCCCGGGAGCCTCCAAAGGCCGAGGCAGGCATGCTGGTCTCCACCGCAGAGGCTGCCAAGAAGAGGGGTGCGGGACACGCTGCACCCCTGCAGAGGGCCCCTGGAGCACTCCAGTTGAGGGGGGCCTGAGTAAGGACGATGGTCTGAGTCTGCGGGGTCT